>NC_135387.1:25903351-26203351 GCF_051989625.1 Stigmatopora argus
TATGAATGCATATTGAACTTCAACAAATCCTGTTAGCCCATTGTTGGGTATTCATGCCAGTAACGCCTTTATTTTTCCTTTCATACTTTACCTTTTTAAAATTTTGTCCTGTGACTTCTTTCTCATTTCCTCATTGAATTCATTTAAAAAGAAAAAAAACTCCTTTAAATGATGGGCTGTCTCAGCTGCTCACTTACCAAGCAGGAGAAGCTTGACGGTTTTGGAGTCCTTGTCTGCATCCTCTTGAAGTTGCTTTTCCAACTCCTTGGATTTTTTGTCCTCGGCACTTGCTCCAGCGCCCATTCTTTCTGCCTCCTCACACTCAAGATCCTCAAGGAAAGAAATTTTGCCGGTTCACTTTGAGCTGCTTCTAGAATCCCGGTGTAGCACTAATCGTGCCAAAAGACGATTTCCTGGCCGAAGAGATTGGAAGGGAGGTACTTGAGCTTCTTTGACTTGCCCGACGTCTCCTCAGCATCAACTCAGCGGCTTTCCACTAGCGGAGATCTACACCTTAATTCCCTCTTCTTAAACCTCTTAGCGAAGAAAGGCCTCTTCCTGATTGGCCCATCCATCTAATTCAAGGGTCGGTCTCCAAACTATTCCACAAAGGGGCCGCAGTTTGTGGATGTTTTTGTTCCAACGAACCCAGCAATCAACTGATTACATTTTTAAGACACAACCTTAGTGAAAATGTATACTCTTCATCAGTTGGAATGAAAACCAGCACCCCCCGCGACCCTTGAGGGCCACTTTGGACACCATGATCTCATTAGTTCGACAGAACCTGAACGATGTCAATGAAAGGGAGAATGCAGTCGAAAGATTCTCACCCGATGCCAGAAACGGATTTATTCCGCTTTAACACAAACATTCATGATCGTTACACGTGAATTAATTTATCGATGGCGGTTGGCGTCCAAACCGTTTGGACTGGCAAGCTCTACTTTAAATGGATTGGACGTCTGTGTTGTGACTGTTGCTTCAATGTTACGCAGTTTTTAGCCTTTTTCAACAGTGTTGCATTCGCTGTCTGTTGGACTCTTGACTCAAGTCACATGGACGAGCAGAGAGAGGCATTTAAGTCCCCTAAACCCCTTATAGTTAAGACGTTTAAGTCTCAGGTGGAGCTAAATAGAGCAACTGCCACCGCACCGATGTGAAAGTTAGCTTGACCTGAATGCATACGCCATACGTTACATCATCCCTCGTTTAAACATGCATTCCAACAACGATACGAACAAAGACTGAAAATGAACCGTAAATTACAAAAACAAAAAGAACACACCGGCTGCCGTGGATCGCCATAGACGGCCAATCCGTTTTTAAGTGGGAGGGATGGCTCGTCCGTTCATTCGCTGCCACCCTCCCACTTAAAACGGTTTGGGCGTCAACAAATGATAATCTCATTGAAATTCACAGCAGAATGATTTAAAAGATTGTTTCGTAAGATAATCATTAACTAGAAGTTAATCGTTAATATTGGGATATTTGAAGTGGCTAGCAGTGTCTTATTTACATCACTAAGCTAACGCTATCATATAGCATCGCCAAGTGGTTAGCACGCCGTGGCGATTGTCGTCAAAGACTGGACAAATCTCTCAAACTTTCGGCGACTCGCTCCCGAACAAGCTAACGTAGCACATGGGTAGGACGGCGACCAATCGCATTAGCCCGTTAGAGCGTCGCCGTGCTTTGCGCTAGGTCTCTGCGCCGTTTATCTGTTGACGAGATTACTCGGAGAGCTTCGGCTCAGGCACAGAGGCCGAGGATTAACACTTGTCGTTTCCGTCTGCGTTTTACTATTTTTTAACCTGTTTCATCATCAATTGTCGACGCAGTTAGCATGGCGGCGTCGAGAGTCGTTAAGGGAGTAGCGATGAAATGAATTGTTGAAAGAGTGAGGTTGTGCGTCCTCTTCAATCGCAGGGTTTGCCTGATTTTTTTCCTTGGGGTTAATCTTTTAGTCTGCCGAAGAAAAGAAGGGTGTAGGCACTCTAACTGATGACGCATCGACAGGCTCAGCGAGGCCACGCTGTTACATTGCCGTTTGCTGGCGACCTCTGACCCTTCGGCGTTTAATCAACATTTCAAATCCATGCCATTGACGGCGGAGAAGACATCTATCACTGTCGATGGCAGACTTCCGTGTGTAGGTTTTTTTAGGGCAAAAAAACCTGCATTTTTTTTTTTTTTTTTTTGTATTTTGGGCTATCTTCTGTCTGTTGCTGGGGTCTCACTTATATATACTAGCTTGCAAGTCTGCCATGATTAGTCAACAATTAGTCCATTCTTAATTGAAACCACAACTATTTTTATAGTTAAGTAGTAATTATTTAGTAAAGTTGTTGATTGAAAAATATTGCAAATACTCTTTTTCACTCTCAAAATCATTTTTTTCTAAAGTTATTTGTTTGTTGAGTATATTCTTGCATATTTTTCATCTACCAAATTTGAAAATGTAAATATTCATTAATTTGATAGATACTTTTTCTTTAAATGATAAGTTTTTTAAATATATTTATTTGAAAATTAAAAACTGGATGTGCAAATCATCTTTTTACATTTTTTTATTATTTATATTTGAATTTTTTTAAATTAAAAACAGTATTGTATAAAGTCCTTAGTAAAATAACAGCATTGTCTTTTTTATTATTTATTTACATTTTTAGCTATAAAACCATTTTTAAAAACAATTTAAAAAATCTCTTAATAGTCCAACTTTCTATAAAGTTAAAGTTATATAAAGTAAAATTACAGTAAATAATGAGATGTATTTATGACCTGCTGGCAAAAATACAGTCATACCCCACTTACGAAATTAATTGGTTCCAGAACTTTTTTCGTAACTTGAACATTTCGTAAGTAGAGGTGTATTTTATATATAAATTTTCTCATTTGTTCCATGGTTCTCATACATCTACCCTCTAAATTATGCAGACGTCCCAAATGTTTTGGTCCATCGAGAACAGTGTGTCCAAGGTCAGTTTGGATGGTAGTTGTCTTGCTGCTGTCAGGGATTAACCACAGACAGATTAACAGGAGCTGCCTCACTTTAACACGAGGAGCCACTTCATTAACTTCTGATGTGTTCATCTTTCACATTGACGTACACGCCATTGTCCATCAAATTAAAAAAAATGGCTGAACAGCAACTATATCCAAGGAATATATATTGCAAATTGTGTTTACATGCTGTATCATGATATGTTTAACCCATTCCCTATAGTACGGCATTATGTTGTATTGAACGTCTGGTGCGGTCAATGGCAAACAAGGTGTTAACACTTGACAATAGATTGATATATTTTAAAAATCAGATCTTTTTTTTTTTGGACGCGATTACAATCCTTTGAAAATTGATTGGGCCCGATATCTAATCACATGCTTGGATCGGCGACATCGTTACTATATATTGCATCTGTGTGTGATCATATTGCATCGTTTTGGGATTGTTAAACACACATTTTTTCATATTTTGAGTTATTGATATGAGCTAAGATTTTTCCATAGAAAATTTAATTATTAAAAATTATTATTTAATGTTTTCAATCAGAATGGATTGAAAATATACCACCATACAATGGCTGCCAGTGAGTTCAGTAAGTGTGGCATAATGGGTAAAATAAATCATATTTTGTGCATGTTAGGATACATTTTGTTTTTTATTAACGTCGTATAAATTTATAAATGTACCAAATTTAAAACTCTGATTAAAAATACAACCCTAATTATATATATATATATATATATATATATATATATATATATATATATATATATATATATATATATATATATATATATATATATATATATAAAGTAATATGTATTTGCTTTTTTTATGACCAAAAATAATAATGCTTACAACACATATAGAATATTCCATAATAATTCTAACAGCTCTATAAAGACTTCAATGTCTTAGTTGTAAAAAAACAATTAAAAAATCACTTGGCCAATAAAGCTTTAAAGGTATTTTTTTTAAATTAGCTATCCACTGAAGTTATAGGGTTAAATATAAAGAAATGTCTACTTATAATAAGCTGATTTATAGACTACGGTGCTCACTTCCACAAGAGGGCGCTAGTTCCCTTTTAAAGCCACTAAACGTGTAATGTATGTACGGATATTCATAGATGGAATTTTCAGTGAATATTGTTGATTATGCGGAGTTACTTGTTGTCTGCAATTCACAAAAAGGTGACCTTATCCCTTTTAGGCACAGAGTGGTCACCCCAGTGGACAGCTATTCAAAATTTGACACTTATGACCTTTTGACTATTTTTGTTCATTAAAAAACCTCTTAAATACATATATTTACTACATATACCTATACTTGTCCAGGTTGTTTGTCTTCATGTGCCTTGCCTACTGCCCACAATTGGCTGGAATAGGCTCCAGCCCCCCTCGATCCTTGTGATGAATATGATGATTATGTATACATTTGTTCATAAACACCTGGGAAAAAAATCACAAGTAGTCTCTGTAGTGACAGCGCTAGGCGTCCAATCCATTTTGACTGGGACCTCCAAGTCAGAATGGATTGGACATCCCCCCCCAAAAACAAATCACTGATTAACCAATCCCTTCCATTTCTTCATTTAATTAACTATATCCATCCCATAATCCGATCTTCCCTCTCCCTCCCTTATGTGACCCACACAGGCTTTTGGTTGCCACGGCAACAGCATTCGCCTAGCTGCTGAGTCTGTGGATCATTTGTACTCTCCATGCGAGTGCGTGTGTACTTTGGCGTGTGCCGTCCAATGGAAGAAGCGCCCGTTGGCCATTGTTGGAGTGTAGCCACGCCCCTCCGCTACACCCCCAGCCTCCCTCGAACCAACACCGAGGCCTTCCAAGAGGGAGGGACCAGATTCTCTGCGGAAAGATGCGATGATGCTCTGCAGCCTGGCATCGTAGTAAGATTTCTTGCCGAGCACGTAGGCGCGCACCAACACGGAAATTGAACCCCCCACCCCCCCAAGCTTTCGGCATCGGTGGGACATCTTTTTCTCCCTCGCTCTCCCTCGACGAGCTCTGCAGCTCTGACTCATTCTCTTCTTCTTTTCTCCCCGTCTGAACTCGTGGTAGCGCAGGAACTGGAATCATGTCGTCCAATATGCCCCCCGGGGCAACAAAAAGTAAGCCCCTCTCCCCCTTCAGGAAGCGAGGAAGCCTTCAGTACACAGCCAGTACGGGTGAGTGGCATGGAATATTACAGGGGGTTTTGAAGTCATCTGTTTTTTTGCATCGTAGAACCTGTTGATTGGCTTTCCAGATTGCAAAATGGCAGTACGAGGGATTCGTACAATAGTCAGTTTTGAGCTGCGGGCTTGACATCTGGATTATCATGAGCATGTGTGGCTTTTATCTGGGTACTCGCACTCCTTTCATCCCCAAAAGAAGGTTTCTGACAGCACATTTGTCTCTGTAAATGTATAATTGGGTGCTTGACTAAGTGTATTAAGATCGAAAGTAGGAATATGAATATTTTCATTATGTGCTATCCCTTATTAAATAAATCAAAGCAAAATCATGGAAAAATATTGCATATAAATGAAAACTTGACACGTTCAGCAGAAAAGTCATTTGAACGAGAATGAGAAGTGAGAAGGACAGATGTGTCCAATAAGGTAAAATTTGAGTCGGATTTGTGCATATTCTAATGGCATTTATGAAGATGTTTTATTCATAGATATTTTTTCATTCATTTTCTGAACCGCTTTTTCCACTTTATCACTCGCGGGGGGTGCTGGAGCCTATCCCTGCTGACTTAGGCCCAGTCGCAGGGCACAAGGAGATGGACAGCCCTGCACACTCAGATCCATACCTAGGGGCAATTTTAGAGTGTCCAATCAGCCTACAATGCATCTTTTTGGGATGTGGGAGGAAAACGGAGTACTCAGAGAAAACCCACGCAGGCCCAGGGAGAATATGCAAATTCAACACAGGTGGACCGACCTGGATTTGAACCCAGGACCCCAGAGCTGTGAGGCCGACGCGCGAACCACTCGTCCGCCGGGCCGCCCATTCATAGATATTAATCATTACATTTTATTATTACTAAATCATTTATGTGTAGTAGACATGCACCTGCTTATGGCGGGTGTGATACTGGTGTGTGGCCATAGCGAGCAATGATGATGTTGCTCACACTGGTACTCAGTGTGCTCAGGGAGGTTGTCTTTCTGCCCAGACAAACAAAAAAAATTAGAGGGAACATTGTCCGTGACCCAACCTTGCATGAATAATATTCCATTTTATGATCAATCATTGACTGTTGGTCAAGTCTCCCACCCACCATCACCAGGCCCAAATACCCTTATCTATCAGCACCAAAGTTATCTTCTATTTTACTTCTGTTGTTTAGTCTACGTGAATCCAGTTGCTCTGGTCAACCAACGTGGGTTCTATTACACGCTTTGTGGACCTGGGCTTGTTGGTGCTGCCATTCATTTGATTTATTTGTGATCACATCTGGTATTTGTGTGTGTTTATGTGTGTATTTACGTGTTTGATACCAGAACCTGTGGCTCCTGGCAGCGCTTCCAGTCACCCGTCAGAGAGACACGGTTTGGTTCAAAAAGGTACAGTTCATGACCATCTCCATACATTTAATATAGCATTTGGTGTAAGGATGATATGGGATCGCATATTTTTGCCTGATTTGGAAAATCGGCCAATACCGAGTCCTTATCCAATTGCCAGAAAATGTATTAAGTGAGGGGGGGGGGGGGGGGGGGTGTTAGTATTATATCTATTTGTTTTTGTCCACCAATTTGAATAGAGATATTCCAACATTATCATCATGCAAAAGTGTGATTCCCAAAAAAGCTGAAAGTAAATAAATAAATTACAAATTCCCCTTTTCAGTTGTTCAGCGCCATAATAAGGTTGCAAACTATGTATTTTACATAAATAAACGGATACAGAAAATAAACGTGTTCACCCAATGCTGTAAAATTAGCTAGTTTAGATGTGATTGGTTGGACATTTACTGTTTCTTTACTGCAATTGTGCCAATATTAATATAGAATAATTATCAAATATGCTGTGCATCTTTATTTTTCCCATCACACTTATGTATCATGTTGTTACTTGCTATCTTAACTCATCACCATAGCAAGTAATCATATTTCACTGCCATTGACGACGAGAGGCGTCCAATCCATTCTGACCGGGAGGGTTGGCAGCGATCGTAAAATTAGCTAGGACCGCCTCTTCTATGTCTCAGGTGCATGCAAATATGTCCTTAATAAATGTCAATCTCGCTGGCCTTTTAATTTCGCCCACGTCAAAGGAGATTGATATCTTTGTTGAATAATTCTGATATCATATGTCGGCGCACTATTTATAATCCCAACATCTGGAATACTACATGGCGGATTTAGAATTGAGCACAGCGGGGGGTGAAAAGGTGAGAGGGGAGGGGCTTCTCGGGCTGCACAAAGACTTTCCACATACACTTGTCAGGCATGACATCCTCCACCCCCCTGCTCTCATCTCTCCATGGTACATTCCAGTGAGATGTCTGAGGTGTTTAAACGAGCTCCAAAAGCAGCTAGTGCGGCGACAGCTGGGCTGAAGCACAGGCGGCCATGTGAGGGGGAGTTCGTGGATCTACAGGACCACCTTTTTGTATGTATGACAAAGACACAGCAAAAAGGAGTAATAACAGATGAATATCTGTGTTTTGACCCTGTTACGTCATTCCTTCCTTCCCCCCTGTTGGACAAAAGAAGCTCCATCCCTTCCTCTCTCCCCCTTTTCCGGGTCCCGTCTAAACTCTAGTAAACGGGCACACAGGTGAAAGATTCGGTCCTTTGTATAGCCTTATCCCGGACAAAAACATAAATTTCCTTTTCTTGGAAAATGTCCTTTTTTATTATCTTTAATGTTTTCTTTTGCATGTCCCGTGTAACACCACAGTTTTTAATAACTTAAGCATTGTGTGTGGTTTGAATTATTTACAACGTTTAAACACCAGACTTTGATTACTTGACTGATTGCCATGCTAACGTGCGCTACTGAGTGTTATTTATAACACACAAAAGTTACTTAATTGTTTTAATATTAACATTTTTTTAAATCTAGTTTTTGGGGTATAATAATGATAGTCTTGATAAAGTTCCAGAAAGTAGACTTTTGACGACATCTCTAACTTCCTTGCGGGTTTTTAACTGCAGTTTATTCGTCAAGTGCCGGTAATGATTATTTTGATGCTTGATAATCAATAAGTAAATTGGAAAAATGTATAGGTATTTTATTCATGCATGAGTGTTTTTAACGTATTTTTGGATCCAGAATCCAAAACAGATCTAGTTTGATACTACATGTACACATCCAGTAAATTAATAATAAATGAATACTTTAATAACAATATAAACTATTACAAAATAGCTATAAAAGTCACATCTCTTTTTTTAATCTTAATAATGTTGAAAAATATGTAAATAAAATGAGCATTTGGAATGCAGAGTATTTCATATTTTAAACGAAAACTAAAATCTTATAGTTCAAAAAGCTTGACGTGCTTGAGAAAAAAATCATATTTAAATTTCTGCTCTAAAAATACGTTTAATATATATGCCACCTGATGCCCATAATTGGCTGGGATAGGCACCAGTGACCCTTGCGAGGATAATCGAAACGGAAAATGAAAGAATGAAAAACAATTCAATTTTTTTTATTGGACTTTTTATTAATTTCATATTGAAAGTCTTTTCCCCTCACAAAATAATTTATCTCCCATTCAACTCAGTGGGGAGTTTGCACATAGTGGATAAACTTCACTGTCTCACGAAAGAAACAATAACTTCCAGAATCATATACAAGCACATCCCTGATCTCCATTTTGTGAGGAGATAGGATGTTACATAATCATAGATTCATCTGCTCCAAATATAGCAACCATTAGGGGATTAGCCGCGGGTCCGTTCTGCCCAGCTTGGTTGTCTTTGCCGCCGGTCGCAAGCTGCCTGCCACAGCGCTGTCTTGTCTTATCAAGGAAAATTGAATATAGCCCAGAGTGACGGGAGGCTTGGCTAACGTCTTCCAACATCAGCTCAACTCAACTTAGTACAAATACTAGAGCAGGGGTGTCAGAACTTGTGTATATGAGTGCCGTGTTCAGTAAAATCAAAAGGTTTAAGGGTCAACTTGAAAAAATTCATATTTTTTTGCTTTTATCTATCCATTTTTAAGGATTAACTCAACGTCTGCCATTAATGGGGACAGATAACGGGGCCTGCTTATTCTTTTCATTCACACCAATAATTTTTAATAACTCTGTGACGACAAGCGACGGTCAAAGGAGAGTTGTTGTTTTTGTTGTGAGGCTCCAATGGGAAACCAGTGTCAAGGAAGACGCAGGTCAATTTCGAAATAAAATAGCGGCTACAGGAAATGTATTGACGCTTTGGGGGGATTTCATAACTTGGGTCTTGGTTTTGTATATTGGAACAGTCATTTGTATAAGAAAGTGTGTAACCTGAAAATTTTGTATGTAGAGGGAGTCGTCAGTAGAGGCTCCCCTGTATACAGCTATCAATTCTTTGTCCAGAATGATGGTGTTTCCGACGTTGTACCAGAGTCCGAAGTGATGACATGCGCTGACAGCCCCCCTCCCCCATGTTTCTTTTTTATCCCAAGACCAAATATAGCTGCTTCGGTAGGAAGAAAGAAGTCACCCCCAAGCATAGTGTTGTATTCAAACATTTGAGCCCACTCGATTGTTCTTTTGTTACTTTCCTTCACTTTTCCACATGAGTGATAACAGCAAATAGGATGATAAGAAGGCTTGTTGTGTTTTCCTGGAAAATCTGTCCTACTGTACAGTACATGATGAGTAGGACGTGTTAGGAGGACGGCACTGAGCAGAAGGTGCCGCACGACACAAAATGCTGTAACAGTTTTTTTCTTAATAGAGAGTAAATAAAGAAACACTTGTTGAGTTTCAGCCCCCCTGCATTAAACCTGTCCTTTTGAGCTGCCTCGATACAGAAAATAGGAATCTAAGCATCTTTATAGGTTGTCCAATGTAATTTGCCACATGCGAGTTTGGTGTACTCTCATTTTCAAAAAATAATCAATGATTAATCGACTATAAGAATCGTACCGACGTGGTAGGGCTGATGTACAGACTCATTCATTTTTACTCACATATAGCTTCTTTTTTTTCCTAGTCGATGCCCGAGGTGCCCGCCACCTCCTGACTTCCCAGCATTCCTTGCCTGGGATTCCCGTGGCCTTGAAACAGTCCATAGACCTACGCACATCCATGGATGGCAAGTACAAGGAAATTGCCGAGGTAGGTTCTCATGGTAGCTTTTGCTTGAACCCCTCTTTGGGACAAATGTCACGCCAATGGACATCTATTTGAAAGTTAGCATTAGCTTAACTAGTCTTTATCGCTAGCTCAGGTCACAGTGTGGGGGATCATAGTTAGTAAAAGAGGGAATTTGATATGGATGCTGATGGACATCGGATCCATTTCAACTTCATTCAATACAATTCTTAGAGCAAAAAATAAATAAAATCATTATTCTTTTCGGCAATTTATTCCAGTGTTTGCAAGTTTTGTTTATTTTTTAAATTAAATCTTATTTTACTCAGAATTATTTATTTTTATTATTAGAGATAAGCGATAAAAAGATAACGATAATTATCATGAAATTATTTTTGTCAATGATAATATTAAAAACTTTTGCTAAATATTTGATAATTTTAAAAAGCAATTACACCACCCAACCACCACAGAAACGGTGGCGCTATTGCGAGATGAACGCTAGTTCCAGAACAACGCTCGGGTGAAGGAAAGTATGATGAGGAAATGTGTTTTAGCATGTTAGCAATAGAAGCTAACACTGAGCAAAAGGTCAAAAACACAGTCAAAATAAGCGATTATGAGATGCAGGACAACACCGATCCGACCCACTAAAAGATCCAAATGAATTCTTGGCGTTTTCTTTCTTTCTTTCTTTTAAATGCCTCGTAAATCCCTGTGCGCAACTGATTTCTCAAATGGGGCTACTATGTTCCCCTGGGACGCAGGTTTGAGATCCCTCTCAATTATGAATATTATAAAAACATGATCATAATTCATGCATGGAAATGGTCAAATAAAGCTGTCAATTCTTGACATTATGCTGTGCTGTGTGCTTGCAAAGGAACTATTCTCCCGCGGCCTGGCAGATAGTGAGATGCGCAGCGCCCCCTATGAATTTCCAGAAGACAGTCCCATTGAACAGTTAGAGGAGAGACGGCATCGCCTGGAGCGTCAGATCAGCCAAGATGTCAAGTGAGTAACTAAGTAGCAGCTGAAAAACAAAATATATTTCATGTGGTTGTCTATTGAAAATATTAGTAATTTTTTAATGTCAATCAATTTCATTACGTTTTTCAAGTTGTAATGAAAAATTTAAACAAATGAATGCTCTGAATTCAAATTTCTAATAATTGGACTTCAAACTGCTCAAACTAGTCCTATTTTTTATCCTTTGCTGCCAGAACTACAGAAAGAGGCAAATATTTACCCCCTCCCTTTAATGTAAAAACAGCAAATACAATTAAATGTATATATTTTTTAATGCCTAAAAAGCAAACTGCTTTTGACTCATTGGCTGCTATCCACAGTCAGTGACACTGTAACATGATCATTCACTGTCCACAGGTTTGAACCTGACATCTTGTTGCGAGCCAAACAGGAGTTTATGAAGACAGACAGCGCCGCAGATCTCGAGTGAGCACTTGACGACCTCACGCGTGAGTCTGATTCAAATCCAAACGTGAATATTATCAAACAGATACATGAAGCACCAGAGTCTAGAGCCAGACCTGCTGGAGAGAGAGCTTCCCCCTGAGAGGGAGTACCAACGAGTAACCATCTCTGGAGAGGAGAAATGCGGCGTAAGTTAAACACTTCTTCACTGGTCTTTATATTCGTCAATTGCTCCAATCAATTTCTCTTTCTCAATGATGCAGGTGCCGTTCACGGACCTGCTGGATGCTGCAAAATGTGTGGTGAAGGCCTTGTTCATAAGACAGAAGTATATGGGCCAGTCGTTGCAAAGTTTCTGCAGAACCACCGCTCGATACCTACAGGAGCTGAGCGAGCAACCCCTTGATTTAACTATATACGAGGAGGAAATCCAAGAGACGACAGAGGCCGCTGTCACTGCAGGTACATTTTCAAGAGTGGTATCCTGACTCACATTGTTTTCTTGAGTTATCCTGGATTGGCTGATTTGTTGCTTTGCGGTGTGAGACAAATGAGGAAGTACGAGCAAGCTTTTACTGAGTGGTTTCATGAGGGAACTGGGAAATAAATGGATGACTGACCACCTTGAAGGAAAAGCATCATAAGCAAAACGATTCACAATTGATTATGTTGAAGGAAAAGCAGAAAGATAAAGCATTCAGATCAAATCTTCAATGAAGGAACATTTCAATGACCGGGGATTAAACCCAGACCGCAGTAGTGTGAGGGACATATGTGACCACTCCAATGCTACAGTTTTAGCAGAACTACTGATGATTGACCATCTCGAAGGAAAAGGCAGGAGACAATGGAATGAGATGAGATCACCCATTATGTGCCTTTTCCCTGACCGGGAATCGAACCCGGGCCATGGCGGTGAGAGCGCCGAATCCTAGCCACTAGACCATCAGGGACATACATAATTGCTGCAATGCTACATTTTTAGCAGAACTACTAATGATTGACCATCTTGAAGTAAAAGGCTGGAGATTGTGTAGTCAGATCAGACCATCCATCAATGGCCTTTTCCCTGACCGTGAATCGAACGCGGGCCACAGCGGTGAAAGCGCCAAATCCTAGCCACTCGACCATCAGGGACATATGTGATTACTCCAATGCTACAGCTTCAGTACAACTGATAATGATTTACCATCTCGAAGGAACAGGGAGGAGACAACGTAGTCTGATCAGACCATCCATTATTGGCCTTTTCCCTGACTGGGATTGGAACACAGGCCACAGTGGTGAGAGCACCGAAATCTAGCCACTAGGCCATCAGGGACACATGTGATTACTCCAATGCTACAGTTTTAGAAGAACTACTGATGATTTACTATCTCGAAGGAAAAGCCAGCAAACAATGTAGTCAGATCAGACCATCCATTATTGGCCTTTTCCCTGACCAGGAATCTATTCGGGGCCACAGCGGTGAGAGCGCCGAATCCTAGCCACTAGACCATCAGGGACATACAAGATCGCTCCAATGCTACAGTTTTAGCAGAACTACTGATGTGTGACCATCTCGAAGGAAAAGTACAGAGGTTAAGTAGCCGGATCAGGCTATCCTTTATTGGCCTTTTCCCTGACCGGGAATCGATCCCGGGCCACGGCGATGAAAGCTCCAAATCCTAGCCACTAGACCATCAGGAACATATATGACTATTATAATGCTATAGTTTTAGCATAACTACTGATGATTGACCATCTCGAAGGAAAAGGCAAATGACACTGTAGATCAGTCCATCCATTATTGGCCTTTTACCTGACCGGGAATCGAATCTGGGCCATGGCGACAAGATTGCCGAATCCTAGCCACGACACCATCAGGGAAGTACGTAACTACTCCAATACTACAGTTTTAGGAGAACTACTGGTTATTGACCATCTCGAAGGAAAAGGCAATAGACAATATAGTCAGACCAGACCATCCATTATTGGCCATTTACCAGACCGGGGATCGAACCCAGGCTGTGGTGGTGAGAGCACCAAATCCTAACCACTAGACCAACAGTGAGATAATAATTGGTGTTTCCACTGCATTTAAAAATCTTACATTAAATAATCCATAACCATTGCACAATGTAAATGGACAAGCCAAATTACCAAATAACACTGACCATTTTTACGAATATCTCATTGTCACACCTCGATAAAACCCACACTTCCCACGTTTCACACAATCCATCTGTGCCCCACCCAAATGTGTAGGCCCTTCTTGCACTGAGAGATGAGTCGTATATTTGCTGGCAACTCGGCAACTCGCCTAAACCTGCCACTTCCTGGAACATTTTGTCCTCCTTCAGATGCCACCGTGCACCCACCTGTTTCTGGAACTCACCCATACAAGAACAAAGATCCCGCAAGCATGCCCCCCGACATCGGCTATGGCTGCAAGATGGTAGATGGGGTCATGCACGTGTACACGTCAACACAGACCATGGACAAGTGAGTGCGTGAGTACAGGGAGTCCTGGAGTTACCACTGAGTTCCATTCCTACGCTGGTTCTTTAACCTGGATTTCCACCCTTTTTAAATTCAAAACTAAATACAGTAATACCTTGACATACGAGTGCCCCATCATACGAGCAATTTGAGATACCAGTAACAATCTGAGCAAAAATGTGTCTTGAGATACGGGACTAATTTTGAGATACGAGCATACAAGACAGCCGAGACGCAAGAGGCTGCTTATGATTTCAGCGCACTGTCTTTCTCGCCGCATCTCCCTCGTGCAAAGATATTTACGATCACTGGGCGCAGCGTTGCATTTTTTCCGTGTTTTTTGTGTTAGAAAAACAATGGGTCCAAAGCAAGCCAGTGCAATGAAGGATAGTGCGTAGAAAAGGCGTATGACGCCAATCGAAATTAAGCACGAAATAATCGTAAAACATGAGAGTAGTGTACGCGTGGCTGAGCTGAGAATTGACTAGAACGTACAGGACTGTAGAAATGCTGGGAAAATGTTTCAATGATTTCATTTTCAATTCATTTTATATCTCTTGCAGGAGTACAGAGCTGGAACTTCCATATCCGGACCTGCAGGAATACATCGCTGACATGAACGTCATGATGGCCCTCATCATCAATGGACCAGTGTACTTAGGCTTCCTTCTTTTTTTTTTTCCAAATCCACCCTTGACCAGTCGTCACGTATCATTTCAACCATTCTTTGGTTGCAGGAAGTCCTTCTGCTACCGTCGCCTGCAGTATCTGAGCTCCAAGTTCCAGATGCACATTCTCTTGAATGAGATGAAAGAGTTGGCGGCACAGAAGAAAGTCCCACATCGGGACTTCTACAACATCCGCAAGGTAACGTCACGACACCAAGGCTGCTTTTCTGTCTTAATGATTTGATCTGGTGATTCATAATGATCCCATTGACTTTGATTTGCTTTGTACTTTGTGTTTTGCTTTTGCTGTGTTGTTCTGCGGCCTTTGCGACTGTACTGTCTGACTTATAACTATGCCTTTTCTTGCTACTGTCACAATGAAATTTCCCGAATACGGGATGAATAAAGTTATCCAATCCAATCCAATTATAGATCTACCGATTATCAGCGCCCATTTTTGGAAATTTGACATATCGGTCGGTATCAGGCTTTTTCAATTCGATGTCGATGTCCAGTGTTTGTGTTATTCCATTTTTTTTTTATTCCCACTTTTTCACTTTGACTGCAAATGAATATCGGCTCTAAATATCGGTTATCGGCCTCCTCTAACTACTATTAATGGGTATCAGCCCTGAAAACTCCACATCTGTCGATCTGTAATTGTCATCCAGTCCGAATCCATGTCCCGTTTTGTAAGCGCAGGTGGACACGCATATCCACGCCTCCTCCTGCATGAACCAAAAGCACCTTCTGCGTTTCATCAAAAGAGCCATGAAGAAGTATCCGCAGGAGATCGTTCATGTGGAGAAGGGCAAAGGTCAGACGCTCATGGAGGTGTTTGAGACTATGAACCTGACGGCCTTCGACCTCAGCGTGGACACCCTGGACATGCACGCGGTAAGCAGAGCGCACGTGAAGTTGCCGCCACGGGGCTCTTCTCTCGGACCGCGTTGTTCTCTTTCAAAGGTTTTGGTTTTTGGTTTTCTCGCAGGATCGCAACACTTTCCATCGATTTGACAAATTCAATGCCAAATACAATCCCATCGGCGAATCCATCCTGAGAGAGATCTTCATCAAAACGGACAATCACGTCGAAGGGAAATACTTTGGTCACATTATTAAGGTACACCTCCTCACACACTCTCATATGTGGTGGTCAGTGTGGAGAATGAGGAAAATGGCTTAAAATAAAACCTCAACTTGTTTTAAATTAATATACCTAAATATAGATTCCTCAAAAAAACTATCTATATATATATATATATACTCAGGAAGTGATGGCTGACCTGGAGGAGAGCAAGTACCAGAACGTGGAGCTGAGGTTATCCATTTACGGCCGTTCCAGAGACGAGTGGGACAAGCTGGCTAAGTGGGCCGTCAGACACCAGGTCTACTCGGACAACGTGCGCTGGCTTGTGCAAGTCCCCCGACTTTTGTAAGCAAAGCGCGCTTTGGCAAACTTCTGTCCCAATGGCCGCCAAACACGACCGAACACAGTGTTTTTTTTCCCCTCACAAGTGATGTCTACCACACCAAGAAGCAGCTGTCCAACTTCCAGGAGATGCTGGAGAATATTTTCTTACCTCTCTTCGAGGTCACCGTCCACCCAGGCAGACATCCCGAGCTGCACCTCCTGCTTCAGCACGTACGACGTTGCCGCCAAGTCCTATCACGCACGCGCGTACGCTGGTATTTTAACGGAGCACTCTCGCAGGTGGTGGGTTTCGACAGCGTGGATGACGAGTCCAAGCCAGAGCAGCATATCTTCAACCTGGACAGTCCGTTGCCGGCCACGTGGACGGAGGAGGACAATCCGCCCTACTCCTACTACCTCTACTATATGTACGCAAACATGACGGTTCTGAATCACCTACGCAGGTTTGTATTCTTTCTTTCATTGTTTGATTTAATTTTTTTCGGAAGCATAAATCTTCGCAGCATTGGGCATTCAAAGGATTTAAACTCGTATCAACCAGCAATATTATTGGATTGGATAACTTTATTAATCCCGTATTCGGTTTTCGTTGTCACAGTAGCAAGAGGGTGAGGATGGAGAGATAGGAAAGGCATTTTAGACATAAATAGATAGGTAATAAGTAAGTTAATAAATAAATACATGAATAAATATATAAATAAATAAGCGTGTTGCTGAAATATAAATATATATATATATATATATATATATATATATATATATATATATATATATATATATATATATATATATATATATATATATTTCAGCAACACGCTTATTTATTTATATAGTATATACTATAGTAAGTTATTAAATACATACATGAATAAATATATAAATAAATAAGCGTGTTGCTGAAATATATATATTTCAGCAACACGCTTATTTATTTATATATTTATTCATGTGTTTATTTATTAACTTACTTATTACCTATCTATTTATGTCTAAAATGCCTTTCCTATTTCTGCATCCTCACCCTCTTGCTACTGTGACAACGAAATTTCCCGAATACGGGATGAATAAAGTTATCCAATCCAAAAATATTACTGGTTGATACAAGTTTAAATCCTTTGAATGCCCGATGCTGCGAAGATTTATGTTTCCGAAAAATGGCATTTTACTTCTAAAATATAAAGGATCTATTTCCTTCTTTTGCACCATTCTCTGATGTTGTGGAGACCATTTCCATCCAAATATACAACTTGTTTGAGATAATTCATATATTTGTTATGAATATTTTTTCTTGAAAAATTTAATCTTTTTGGACTTTGGAAGCTGAAAACAATCCAGTAAAATATTCGTCCGCTCTCGACGAACAGTTGTTTCGAGGAGGGTGTTTATTTCTTCAAGTCAAAACACACATATGCACACTCTCGCGGTCCTGAAATGAAGACTCAAGCTTAGAACGTACAGTCGAGTCCGACATGAAACAAAGCAAGGTCTCCTTCTTGAAGTTTATTTTCGTTTTTTTTTAAACCAGACAACGAGGCTTCCACACCTTGGTACTGCGTCCTCATTGCGGCGAGGCGGGCCCAATCCACCACCTGGTGTCCGGTTTCATGCTATCCGAGAACATCTCGCACGGGCTTCTTCTGCGCAAGGTGAACGAACGCCGTCACAGTAGTTCAAGGGTGTTCAAACTATTCCACAAAGGGCCGTGGTGAGTGCAGGTTTTTGTTCCAACGGATCCAGCATAGACCGTTGTACCAATGAGGTTTCCTCTGAAACCAGCAGCATGTGACGGCAATCAACTGATTACACTTTGCAGACACCAGATTGGTGTAAATGTCTTCCCCTTCATCGGTTGGAATGAAAACCTACACCCACTGCGGCCATTTTGGACACCCATGCATTAACTTGCTCATATAATGGCCTTAATCAAGTGTGTCATCCACAGGCTCCTGTCCTTCAGTATTTGTACTACTTGGCTCAGATTGGTATCGCCATGTCTCCACTCAGCAATAACAGTCTGTTCCTCAGCTACCATCGGAACCCTCTTCCCGAGTACCTCTCCCGGGGTCTCATGGTCTCCTTGTCCACTGACGACCCCTTGCAGTTTCACTTCACCAAGGTCAGCCCGCACATTACATGTCATTATTTCGTTTTCATAGTTTTCAATTCAGGCAGGGGATGTTCAATCTATACAGTATTTCCAATTGTTTGTATTCATTAGTCCATCTGTGAAGAGTTTGCATGTTCTCGCCTGCGTGGGTTTCCTGCGGGTACTCCGGTATCCTCCCACATTTCAAAAACATGCATAGTAGGCTTATTGGACACCCTAAATAGCCCCTAGGTATGGGTGTGAGTGTGCATGGTTGTCCGTCTCCTTGGCCCGGAGACTGCTGGGATTGGCTCCAGCACCCCCCGCGACCCTAATAAGGATGAAGAAAATGAGATGAGATGTATTTATTATGATTTTAGTCAGGTCATCATTTATGTCAGGGGTCTCAAACCGATTCCACAAAGGGCCGTGGGTCCTGGTCTTCGTTTCAACCGATCCAGTGTCGACAGTTTAACCAATGAGGGCTCTTCTAAAATAAGTAGCACCTGGCTGCAATCAACTGATTACACTTGCAAAAGGTGTTCGCTAGTTCGGTTTGAATGAAAAGCTGCACCCCCTGCGGCCCTTCGAGGACCGGTTTCAGACTGCTGATTTCATACCTGTCAACCTCTGCCGATAACTGCCCTTATAAATGATTATGATTCCCCTTACAAACCCCCAAAAAACCTTACAAACACCGTACGAGTCGTACGGTGTTTGTAAGGTTTTTTGGGGGGTTTGTAAGGGGAATCAATAATCATTTATAAGGGCAGTTATCGGCAGAGGTTGACAGGTATGTGTTCTTAATGTTATCCATGTGTTGCAGCAGAGCTATTTTTCCTTTGCAGGAGCCCCTAATGGAGGAGTACAGCATTGCTGCTCAGGTATGGAAGCTGAGCTCATGCGACATGTGCGAGCTGGCCAGAAACAGCGTGCTGATGAGCGGATTCTCTCACAAGGTACGCCGCCATGCCGCCACGTTAGCAAAAGCCCGCTTAGCGCCCGCCGCTTGTCGTTCGGATTCAGGTGAAGAGTTACTGGCTCGGGCCGGACTTCGTCCGAGAAGGTCAGGAAAACAACGACATACGGCGAACTAACGTTCCGGACATCCGGGTGGCGTATCGCTACGAGACCATGTGCGAAGAGCTCAATTTGATAACGCAGGCCATTCGCACGGACGAACTTGACACCATCGAGGAAGAAGAGAGTCTGTCCATGGTCGCCGCGCAAGGAAAGCAATAAATTAGCCAGCTACTTTTTCAGCCATTGTGTCAAAATAGCTCAACCGCTGTGGCCAACTCAGAAAAGGCCTTTGGTGAGTTTTCCTTTTATTTTTCTACCATGTGGTCAAAATCCAGTCGGCTTTCCGTGCTTGTGTAAATCGAAGATGCGACCGTTCGTGTTGTTATCGCACACTGGGTGTCTTGTTTCTTTTTGTTTGGTTATCGCGCAACACAGTTTTTGTTCTCGGCAACAAAGCCTATGGATATTTGGTCATTTGCTGAAAGGTAATAGAGCGCTGCCTTTACTTACAAATGCCTCTACTTACAAACGCTTCTACGTACGAACATTTCAGGTTACGAAAAATCGTTACATTGAATGGCAATGCCCCTAATCCTGAATCTAAACTTCTGTAATGTCACCTAATGTGTAATTGTGTCTTCCTTAGAATTACACATTACAATTCAAGAGAATTTTTGTTTTGTGAAATACAAGTGTTGATGTCATAATAAAAAGCTTGCCATCATTTAAATCTAAGCCCAAAGTTGGAATGGTCTGTGTGAAATTGTCTTGGCAGAACTTGCCAGTAACTGGCACAAAGTGCACTCAAGTTATTTTTGCAAGGGTTCGGCAAAGGACTTGAACTTTTACATTGCATACGCGGTTTGTTTTGCATTGTCATTCAGGATCAACACTATTTGTACAACGACACACTTTGACAAGCTTTGTCCGGATGGAAAAGAAAGAAGTTATGATTAATTGATGACAAATGGACAGCACACCCGACAACAGTTTTATCTCCACAGCAAACCCAGGATAGTTTGCCCCACCCTCATTTGAACAAAGTGAAGAAAAAAAAATGTTATTGTCTTGTTTGAATGAAACCAAATCACCAAAATGAATATTTGAAAAATTAGCACTGAAAGACGGACTTAATATTACTACATATTATACATTGCGTGTATATAAACAGCTCAGTAAGGGGGACAAATGCTTGCACAATTCCGGGATGATAAAACGCGCCTCGTTGTGGCCATCGACTGTCATTCGTTGTGGCCATCGACTAGTTTTTGTCCATCGGGACCGCCCCCTTGGCTTTAACCCCGCCCACTACGACATCTCCTGACTGGTTGTTGCACACCAGAAGTTATTTGAAAGCGACTCCAGTCTGGACGCGACAAAACTTCCTTAAAAAAAGCTTAAAGATGATGAAACTAGCTTACTGGGACATTCGTGGGGTGAGTTGTGCAATATATAAACACACACATACGCATTTGTTAGTTTCCCCATTTTGGCTATTTTCCCTTATCGTTCTTATGTAACGCTCCTTATAATCTGAAAATGGAAAAATTGGAATAAAGTGTGCAGAATTCCGGCTAATGTTTTGGCTAGCTCGCGTTATCTTCAAGGAAAGGCTGCACACAACAAAGCTGGCTCGGAATGCGTTCTTAAACAAAAATATTGGAAGCGTTGTGCTTTTGTTCGTGAAGAATTCCAATTTGGTTCACACTTGGTCAAAAACAGTGATTTGTGGCTAGTCATTGGTTTTAGAGCAAAACAGGTGTTATGAAAACACGACCGGTATGATTGCAATACATTCGACAAAATAGTCGTATTATTGAAATAAAGAGTAGCTCTATATTCCGTACCTTTTTGCATTTAGTGAATGCGCGTGTTTAAATTGTTATTTTAATTTAACACCGCTTTAATTTTTTGAATCAACTTTCTAGGTCACATGTGCCATTCATTAGGAACAATGGGATCCGGGTTGCCAGATTGGAAAGGCAATCCAGCCCAAATGACAGCCTCTTTAAACACGCAAATCAGGAATATTTAAGATCATATTTTCAACCTGATAGCTAGAAAAAGAAATACGTCCATACAGTGTTTTGGAATTATTGCTGTTTTGCCACTAAGCATTATGGGAGATGTAGTTCTTCACGAAAAAAAAGGTGAAAACTAATGACTTTTATTGGAACCAACAATAATTAAACAAATATTCATTACTATACGTCCAAAATACATATTTGTCGTTCAAAACCACTGTGCAAATTTGACAATATTTACTAAAACTAAATAAAACGGTAAATATTTCCAATGGACAATTTTGAGATTTACAAATGAGGATTAGTACTGTTTTAAGTTCAATTGTGAACAGTAACAGTGGAATTCTTTTTAATTTTTTTAAATGGTAGAAATCCCCCTGATTATTTTGCAGCGTCCTTCATCACGAGATCTGCCCCAAAAGCTTTTTTAACGGTCCATGACTAAAACTGCCATCACAGGTTAAGCGAGATTCTGAGATATCTCAGACAAGAAAACCAGTGAGCCTTGTCCGCCAGCAAATAAAACAATCCCCTCCCTTGTGGTTGCTTTCCAGCTGGCCCAGCCTATCCGTCTCTTGCTGGAGTACACCGGCACAGAATATGAGGACAAATTATATTCCTGCGGTGAAGGTAAAGTTCCCTCCGTCCCCCCCAATAAACGCAGGTTTATCCAACCATCCGCCCTCTTTCCACACACGCAGCTCCCGACTACGACAAAAGCTGCTGGTTTAATGAGAAGCAGAAACTGGGAATGGACTTTCCCAACGTGAGTGCCAATGGCCGGCCCGTTGACCCAAAAAGTTCATTACATCGGCTACGATTTATGGTGGATGTTTGATTGCAGTTACCATACTTGGAGGACGGAAACAGGAAGATCGTGCAGAGCAACGCCATCATGAGATACATCGCCCGAAAGCACAATTTATGTAAGTTTGCCGTGTTCCCGAATGTGAATCAAGTCACAATTGGAGGTTATTTAATTGGCCACTAGAGGGCAGCGTCTACCTTGGGAGTGAAATCTAAGCACTGTATTTTCTCACATATAAGCCGCAGCCTTAAACGTTAAATTTTACAATTTCTCGCATATAAGCCGCAGCCTTAAAATTGCCTTAATCGTTAAATTTTACAATTTCTCGCATATAAGCCCCCCTGATTCACAATTTTCACCTCCATATTCATTTTATATGAAAGATGTGAGGAAACACACAAAAATGAGAGGAAATTATAAGGAAATGATTTATTAATGTCTTAATAAAGCATGTGAAAATGTGCCCTGTGCTGCTGGAATATCTCCCTCTGTGGCCGTTATAAATGTAATACCCGTGTTTGTCCGCCAGATGGCAGGAGCCCTTTCTACCAGGGCAGAAAGCCATACAATGTAGTACATTTTAGATGAGAACTAAATTCTCTGATTTCTGCTGATCACTTATTGTCCACAAACACAATTTGATCGATATTCTACCGAATTTTGTTAAACAACCGCTTTTAAATTCCATGGCCAGGTGGCGAGAGCGAGGATGAGAAGATTCGTGTGGACATCATGGAGAACCAGAGCATGGACTTTCGCAACGGCTTTGTGAGAATGTGTTACACCGACTTGGTGAGTATCCCCGAGACAATTCCCACCCCCCTCTGATGGGCCAAATCCCGCCCACTCCAACCCCTTCTTCTTGACGTTCCAGAAAGCCATGAAGCCGGGTTACCTGCAAGCGCTGCCGGGTGTCCTCACACAGTTCTCCAAGTTTTTGGGTGACCACAAGTGGTTCGCTGGCGACAAGGTGACTGTTTTCACCCCGCTCAAAAAGCGGGCTAAAGTCGAAGGTGGCCACGCTATAACCGGCTCTCTGTGTCGTGACAGATTACTTTTGTGGACTTCATCATGTACGAGTTGTTGGACCAACACCGGATGTTTGATCCCAGCTGCCTGGACGATTTTAAGAATCTCCAAGACCTTTTGGCCAGGTTCGAGGTAGGTATTTACCATATATTCACACATATAAGCCACCCAGAGTATAAAGCGCACCCTTAAAATTGTTGCATTTTATTTCTCGCGTATAAGCCGCCCCAATACACAATTTTCACCTCCATATTCATGGTTTTAATAGGAAGTACAAATGTTACTTTGAGGGGGAAATCTTAAGTAAAATAATCACGTGATATTTCTGAGATACTGTATGAATCAAAAGCACATTATTAGGGTATATATCATAAATTAGTCATTCATCCAGTAATGGTTGTTTTCTTAATGCAAAACAGAACATAACCAACAAATAGTAAATGTTAATTTGCTGACATCTACTGGTTAAAGAGTATAGCAACGCTGTAAATCTTGTGCACATAAGCCGTACCCTTGATTCATCATTTTTTTGAGTTACAAATATGGCCTATATGCGAGAAAATGTGGTATTTTTCTTGGAATCTTCTCTCGAATCAAGCAAATGATTGTCTGTCTGCACTGCAGGCGCTGGAGAAGATTGTGGCCTACATGAAATCAAACCGATTCATGAAGACACCTGTCAACAACAAGATGGCCAAATGGGGCAACAAGAAGGACTAAGAGTCTTCTCGACTAAGTCTCTAAAGACCTTTAAATACCAACACTTGCACAGTTCAAATAAAGTTTTTTCAACTTTATTAATTTGACGTACATTGTTTCAGCTATCGATTTGTGTCATTGGACAGAAGATTTCTGTTTTTAGGCTTAATAAATATGGGTGGGTAGCTTTTGGCCAGTTTGTGAAGAAATGGCGTTCCACAAAGGGACGCAAAGAGATTGGCCCCAAATTCCGACGTCCATCGGCGGAGGTTATTAGTAGCGGATGTCGTAGGATGATTCGCTGGAAAGCTGTGTGGAAAAGGATTTTGGTGAGTGCGGGTGAGTGAATATTGTGGAGGACATTTGGGCTTCAAAAATCTTGAAAAGTAAGCCTTCCCATTTCAGAGTTTCTCCTATATTTTCATCAACAATACACCAGACACTATTGACCATTATATTTGGTGGATGTCGTAGGATGATTCGCTGGAAAGCTGTGTGGAAAAGGATTTTGGTGAGTGCGGGTGAGTGAATATTGTGGAGGACATTTGGGCTTCAAAAATCTTGAAAAGTAAGCCTTCCCATTTCAGAGTTTCTCCTATATTTTCATCAACAATACACCAGACACTATTGACCATTATATTTGGTGGATGTCGTAGGATGATTCGCTGGAAAGCTGTGTGGAAAAGGATTTTGGTGAGTGCGGGTGAGTGAATATTGTGGAGGACATTTGGGCTTCAAAAATCTTGAAAAGTAAGCCTTCCCATTTCAGAGTTTCTCCTATAGTTTCATCAACAATACACCAGACACTATTGACCATTATATTTGGTGGATGTCATATCTTTATAATGACTATCAATGGTTAGCCCAGCGTCCATATCCAATGGCATTTTTGGGGTGTAAAATCACAGTAACTGGGTTGCAAATTTGTACTAGTAGAAAGCAATTACTGCTAATTAATGGGATACTTATGTAAATAGAGGCCCTTTCTGATTATATAAACATGCATGTTAAGTAGGATCATGACTGGACGTTTCGCCGAAAGACGTTTGGCCGACGGACGTTTGGCCGACGGACAATTTACCGAACGGACACTTCGCCGACGGACGTTTGGCCGACGGACAATTTACCGAACGGACGCTTCGCCGACGGACGTTTGGCCGACGGACAATTTACCGAACGGACGCTTCACCGAAACGGGATTCGCGCGCTCACCCCACCCCAAAAAATATAAAAAAATGGCAGCACATTGTAGTACGTACTTGTATTTAGAAATATGTCCGGCGGGGGGCAGTACATGCCCTTGTTATTCCTAAATAAATGTTATCGGTAATGGGCCCTATATGGCCCGTGGGCCAAGGCTGAAAAACATGTACACACATCCGGGCGCGGGGCGAGCGCGCGAATCCCATTTCGGCGAAACGTCCGTTTGGCGGCCAAACATCTTTCAGCGAATCGTCCGAGTACCAGTAAGATTAAGGCCACTGAATAAAAAAAAAGATACATGCTTAAATGAAATACTAAGAATAAATATATTGAAAAAAATTGAAGCAAGTCCTCCAATGGTGGCCTCACTTGAATGTCCGCACACCACTTACCGCGATTGCTGATTTAACGGCCTGAAGATGGAAGAAGACCTTGGCTCCTTCTTCTGGGCACACGGTCCTCATGTCCTCCTTGCTCATCTGCAGCAACATGTCCCCATTCAGCACCCCGAGACTGGCCACGGTTCTGCTCAAAATGGGAGATGCCGCGTCATCGTCGTGAAGAAAATGTAGGAAATCAAAAGCCCCTCCCGAGGACCTCAACTGACATTTTGGAGAAGCCTTTGTAGTGCAGCCACGCTCTGACCTCAGCGGGCGAAGACGCCGTGTCGAGAGTCGGAGGGGCCCGAGGCGGACTCTGCGGCCACGGTAATATAAGTCAATGAATAACATACATAAATTGGGAATCAATCCGCCGGCAGCGTACCCTACGTTCGCTCCTCGGGGGCTCCAGAACATACTGAGGAACATTTCCTTCCACCCCGCCATTGTTACGCACAAGCCACCATTGCTTGGACCTCTGAACCACCTAGAAAACCAGTGCAAAACACAAAGTGCGCTTTTAAGGACATACAAGGGACGAGTTACGACCTCTAACTTCATACCGGAAGGTTGAAACCCATTGGGGATCGAACCCTTTGCATACCTGTCAACCTCTGCCGATAACTGCCCTTATAAATGATTATTGATTCCCCTTACAAACCCCCCAAAAGCCTTACAAACACCGTACGAGTCGTACGGTGTTTGTAAGGTTTTTTGGTGGGTTTGTAAGGGGAATCAATATTCATTTATAAGGGCAGTTATCGGCAGAGGTTGACAGGTATGCCTTTGGTACAAAATTTTGCGCGTTATACTCAAATTAATACGGTACAACTTTGTTTTTTATATGGAAAATGTTGCAATAAATTTGCATCTCACCTCGACAACTTCGCCCTTAAAGACACTGAGTTCTCGGCTGTTGCGAGCCACAAAGTCGTACATGACACGCATGTTGTCGCCACCTTCCTCGGCGCGCTCGTCGTTCGGTAAGCGCCGGCTGCCACTCCTGCTCACCGGGTTGTTCGGAGGAGGGAGTCGGACGGGGCCGGGCGGCGGCGGCGGGCTCCACCTGTCGTAGAATTCGGGCACGTAGGGCGGAATGTCATCATCGGGCCATCGAGATCTGGAAGCCATAGAAAACCACTTCAAACTTTCCATTGGCTAATCTGCCGTCAACAATTCGCTCCTAATTCATTTCAAAAGTGATCGTCAATGCACTCAGCTCTCATTGGGTGCTCTAATTCTATTGTGTTTTTCGCACAATGACCTCTGGCTCTGGCCAAACTATTGGAAATTGTGACTTAGAGGGTACTCGGACGATTCGCCGAAAGACGTTTGGCTGACGGACAGTTCGCCGAAACGGGATTCGCGCCTTCGCCCCGCCCCTGGATCGTGTGTACATGTTTTTCAATCTCGGCCAGCGGGCCATATACGGCCCGTTACAGATAACATTCATTTAGGAATAACAAGGGCATGTACTGCCCCCTGCTGGACATATTTCTAAATACATGTACGTACTACAATGTGCTGCCAATTTTTTATATTTTTTATTTTATCCTTGCGTTTAAAGTAGTAGGGCCGTATGTGGCCCGCGGGCCGAGGTTGAAAAACATGTACACACACGATTCGGGGGCGAGCGCGCGAATCCCGTTTCGGCGAAACGTCCGTTCGGCGAACTGTCCGTCGGCCAAACGTCCGTCGGCAAAACGTTTTTCGGCGAATCGTCCGGTCACGGACTTAGAGTGCGGAAAATACGGTCTTTGCGCATCTGTTGTGCCGTTACCTGGGAATGTTCCAGCTGTTTCCGAGAGAGCGCCAGAGGCGGTCCTCCTCTGGGCTAACCGTTTGCTTGAGCAGCCGTAAGGACGCCTCAGTCGGCAAAGGGGAGATCACGCTGGAGGGCAGGTCGGAGTGGTAGTGAGGCAAGATCTGCGCCACAAGCCAATAAAAAATAGTAAATTTTAAACGACAGTTGGTGCAATGAAATGAAATGAAATAACAAAAACAAGTAAGGAGCACCTCTTCCGTGGTTATGAGTCGTTATTTTTTTCATTGTTACTCAGTTTGCAGCATTAGCAACGCTAAGTAAACATGTTCTGATAGCAGAAAACATACCAGTATCATAAACTATTTTGTGATAAAATGAAAAAAATAAAAAAACTGAAATAAAGTACGTACATTTCAGTCTGTTAAAGTATTACCATTCTTTACTTGTATATAATTTTACATAAGCACAGAGTGTGAGTAAATTTAATCAAGGCTATTTTATATTAATCAATTAGAAGCGCGGACAGATAGAGAAACTGTCTAATGGTATTATTATGTGATTCAGTTTTTTGGGGGGGGGATATATCGTGTGGGGTCGATTGGTCGCCGGTTTCACTGAGCCGACGCGTGAGTGTACAAGAGTTTGTATGTACATGCGTTGTCCCTTTAAGAAGCTACATCAGTCAGTTCTTCAACAAAAAACAATAAAAGTCCGGGAAATTTGGAGCTTTTCTTTAGCCTAATAATTACTAGGGCATTAAGTACGACTAAATAGTAATTTGCAGTTTGTATTTAGGAAATTTGAGCAACGATTTAAATGGTAATTATCAATAACCTTCCGGGCGACCAAAAGACCGGCGACCAATCGACCGTGTACCAGGTTATATAAATACTTATGTGCATGTTTTAACATGCATCCCCTGAATAATAATGAATATTTCAAAGATTATGTCTTATCTCTTTGTCTCTTAAGTTACAAGAGCTAGTAATGAAACCCCAATTTATGATTTGAACTGTTTCAGAAAGCTAATGTCGGTATATTTGGATGGGAAAGGCTTTCCACAACATCACAAAATGATGCTATAGAAGAAGCTTCATATATGAGACGTAAAATGCCATAAATTCTCCCAGCATCAGGCAGCCAAAGGGTTCATCGATGACATTAGTGTCGCTTTCAGTACTCACGGTGGCTAAACTGTTGAAGAGGTAGTGGACATAGTCCGAAGCACTGGTGTTGACCAGCAAGCCATCCAGCTGACCCTGTTTTCAAACGCGGGGCGTCTCGGTCAGAGCCGTCTGCGTGCTGAGACGGAAATGTGCTCACTTACCAACAGATTGAATCCATATTTAATCTTTTGAAGACAGGAGATGCATTCCTGAGCAGGTGGCAGGCTGACAACTGCAAGCCAAACAACAAGTCAAGTCACGTGGACGCAAAGTCCAAAACGTCAACATCCAACTGAGGGACTTCACCTGGACTCTTGTTTTTTTGCTTTTTAACCTTCAGCCTTTTCTTTTTGCTTTCGTTGATCTGTGGGGTCGTCTCCGTGGGCGGAGCCAACACCTTGCCCAGGAACACTTCCAGATCATTCAAAATGTGGTTTAAGATCTCCTGTCGGAAGGAATGGCAAGGCGCTCAAATACTACAGTGGTACCTCGTGATACAACATGCTCGTGGTACGACGAAAATTTCGATCGAATAATTCGCTCGCGATACGATTAAAATTTCGAGATGCGACCAAGCCAGGTGGCCATGACTTGCCATGATTGTAGCGCACAGTCTTTTTTTGCCGCATCTCTTTCGTGTATAACTACTATATCTACGAGGACTGAACGATTTATTCAGACGAGTTTCGACCAGGAAACGCACAACGCGCATGCGCGGGCAAAAAGAGGGCTTTCTGGGTAATGAAGTATACTCGTGCACACAACACCCATAGGCAATGGCACCCTTTGTCGGAATAAAACTTCATTACCCACAATCAATATGTGGGTAAGCTCAGCTATTGCATTTCCTGTTATTCTTTCTAAGGAAAGAAGGTCCCGCGATCGTTCTTTAAAGACTATTTCTCGTTGGCAAGTGGTTGTGCGTTATCCAATTGTGAGGACATTTATGTGCATCATTTTCGTAATATTTTGAAGGGAATACGTACAACAGCAAACGGTCCATCGATAGCGAACGTGAGGGTGGAGGCGTGGCAAACCGCTAACCCGGAAAACGAAGGTAACAAAAGATTAGGACAAAACTAGAATTCAGTTTTGTGTAAAGTTACATTAAACATATGTTTGAGTGTCTGTATATATTTATGCAAGTTAATTTAAATTTGTTTGTTTGTTTACGAGTGCCGTGGATAAAGTCCCCCCGAACAGCCCCCCCCTCCGCCTCAGTGTGTGTCGTTGTTTCTCCCCTCTGCGAAATGAGTCTAATTTTACATCTATTAAACACATTTTATTACTATTAAACCACTCGTTATTTATTACTTTGTCAATATATGGCGAATTAGAAGAAATAAAACATTTTTTTCCAATCCAATATCCTGTTTTTGGTGTTTTTTTCAGAGGGTTGGAACAAATTAATTTGTTTTTAGTTCATTTCAATGGGAAACGTTCGCTCGAGTTACGAAAAGCTCGACATACGATCTCAGTCTCGGAACGGATTATGATCGTATGTCGAGGTACAACTGTATTTCCAAACGCAGAGGAGATTTGGACATTCGTCGAAATCAGGGGTGTCAAAGCGCAAGACGGCCAATCCATTTTGACTGGGACCATTTACCCTTTCCAGACAAAATGGCGGCAAGTGAGTGAACTTTTTGGGTCAAAAATAAACGGGAGATCTAGTTAGCCAAGCAAACTTTGACACCCACCGTGTTCCTCTCAACATCTGTCAGTTCGGCGACCTCGTGGCTCCTGCGGGGTCCGCTCAGATCACGCTGGCGGTGACTGCCGTCATCTCGCGGGGCGTGAAAACCAGGAGGAGGAGGTATGTCTTTGAAAAGAATGAATTTTGACACCATATTGGACCAGTTTGGAAAGTATTACCATTCAAAAGAGAGAGAACAAACCTATAGTTGTGTTTCACATTCTTTAGCTAACCAGCTAGCTGGTAGATTAGCATTAGCATTTAGCCAAAAATGGCAAGATGGTGATGTTGAACTTTCAATTTATTCTAAAAAAAAATGTTTGGGAAAAGAAATCCTTTCAGAAGTTTTGTCATAAAATCGGATTAGTGGAAAGTTTGATTTCATCCGTGAAATGTACACCTGCTTAAACACTACATTATCGCTCCATGCATCGTCATACGTGATTTTTAGCCTCCCCAAACAATTTACCGGGGTCTCTTTCAGTCCATTGCGGGACCGGCGCTTGGTTTCTCACTTGCGGACCACCGACTTCAGCTTGTAGGCCAATAAGGTTATCAAGGTGAGCCCTTGAAAAAGAAAAATAGGAGGAAAAGTTATCTCGTTTGCACTCGTTTTCTGGGTGGGGGGGCAAACGTACCTATTGACCACCTGCTCCCTGCGTGGTTCCACAAAACCGCTTCCCCGTTGGATACATTTATCTAGGTCGCTTTTGAGAAGGTCTGCCTGTTTAAACCAAGAATAAATGTAAAAAAAAAACTGTTGTTGATAAATAACATCCATTTTCTGTATCGATTTATTTGGATTCTTTGGTGAGGCCAATAAAACCAGTTTCAATTCGAAATGATGACTCCGTTCATCCTTTTTTGATCCATCAAAATGAAGTTGCTTATTCACACACCCAATGATTTATAAATGAGAATTTGCCAAGACTGGTCATGAGCAATGTTCCCTCTATTTTTTTGTTTGTCTGGGCAGAAAGACAACCTCCCTGAGCACACTGAGTACCGGTGTGAGCAACATCATCATGGCTCGCTATGGGCACACACCAGTATCACACCTGCCATAAGCAGGTGCATGTCTACTACACATAAATGATTTAGTAATAATAAAATGTAATGATTAATATCTATGAATGGGCGGCCCAGCGGATGAGTGGTTCGAGCGTCGGCCTTACAGCTAAAAATAAAAAAAAATGGGATTTTATTTTGTGCGCTCCATATGATTTGCTATGCGCAGAGAAGACGAGAGTAGTGCGCAATTGCGCACGCGTGCAGCTTAGAGGGAACATTGGTCATGAGCTTCTGGGTTATGTAGGACCATGACTTCCATGACTTCCATGACTTACCCCCATCTCCTCACACTGGAAAATAAGAACCTGGGGGAAGCGCTTGCCACGTTCTCTGACGGTGATCAGCAGCAACGAGTCGTAAGCGCAACTGTCCAACACAGCTTTGGTTTGTTGTATGTTGAGCAGCTGGAGTGCCTCCAGCTCAGCCTGTAAGACAAGCGAACCGTGGCAATGGCGCCACCAGATGGGCGATCAGCGCTAGTTAAGGTTAGTGTAGATCGGAGCAGGATTTTGGCTGGATTTAGACTGCCGACAAATCCAACTCAAGGTTCAAATCCAACTTTTAGGCCGGACTGCTGACATTACTTATTCAATTTTAATTTTTAGCACGACACAATCCCTTCTGTGCAATAACTTCAGGGTGTGCAATAACAATGTGCAATATCTTAGTTTGTGCAATATTTTAGAATTTACCTTGCCAGGATGTGACTTTTTATATTTTTATATTACTTATTTATGTTTTTTTTACCGGGAAAACGCACTTTGTGTAGTAGCACCACCAATTTCGTTAAACGCAGCAGTGTATGATGACAATAAAAGCTTTTGATTTTTGATTGATTGATTATGTCATCGCTCATCTGGATCTGGCAACCTAGACGGGCTTAAAATAAGATGTTTGTGTGTATGTAAAGGTTGTTTTTTTTTCCTTTACCAAAAATAGACCCAATTCATTTAAACTAGGTAGATTGGCTATGAATGCTCATCTTTCAATGTCGCTGACCTCGCTAGAAGTCCAATCCCTTTTGTCTGGGACATTTGGCAGCGAATGTCTGGTGGCGTCCAATCCATTTTGACTGGCCAGTGGCCATTCCTTCGAGTCAATAACGATTGGCCGTCTAGTACTGTCAACAGCAGTTAATGATTAAAATGAGTTCCCTATAGGTTATAAATGAAATTTATCATATATTACCAGCTCTATAGGAACCGTTAACCATAGCACAATACACTTCAAGGTTTTTTAAACTCATTCACAAAAAAGATGGCTACAAACAATATTGGTTTCAACTGCTCAGAACTAAAAAACTCAAAAGAGTAGAGGCCATTTTTCTTATTGCTCAAAGATGGGAATCTGATATTTCATTTCCTGAGTTCTGCGTTGATGTCGTGGTGGAAGACAATATTCTGAAAAATAGTCGGGAGAGTGACTAACTTTGTTCTCGGTGTCACGGAGCAGCAGGTACGCCCCTTGGACCTCCATGATCATCAGCTGGCACCACAGCCGACCTTGGGCGTTCAACTTCTTGAGCTTGGTCAGGCAGTCGTCCACTGCGGTCAGTTGCTGGCCGTCCAGTTCGCAGGTGAGTACGTGCTGCGTAGTGGAAGTCGGAGGAAGGTGAGGCGGAGGCTTACTGGCGCACTATGCGTGTACTATTCAATGTACCTCCACTCTGACGTTAATATTTTCAGACTGCCTGCTCAGGGACTCAGAGTACTCCTTTCTTTGCACTGGACACAGACCCAAATATAAAAAAAAAAAGAAAAAGAAAAAGCAAGATCCTGGTTGATTTCTTATGACCTGTCATCTGTTCTATTCGGAATCAAATGTTGAAAATTTGGGACTTCGTGTCATGGGATTCATGTTATTCAGCATTTATTTCAAGTTTTGTTTCTACATAATACAAGATTGTTCCGTCCGTGTGCGGTCGATTGGTCGCCGTCTTTTAGTCGCCGGTCTTTTGGTCGCCGGTCTTTTGGTCACCGGTCTTTTGGTCACCGGTCTTTTGGTCTCCGGTCTTTTGGTCACCGGTCTTTTGGTCACCGGTCTTTTGGTCTCCGGTCTTTTGGTCTCCGGTCTTTTGGTCTCCGGTCTTTTGGTCTCCGGTCTTTTGGTCTCCGGTCTTTTGGTCTCCGGTCTTTTGGTCTCCGGTCTTTTGGTCTCCGGTCTTTTGGTCTCCGGTCTTTTGGTCGCCCCGACCGCGACAACGGGCGACCAAAAGACCGGAGACCAAAAGACCGGAGACCAAAAGACCGGAGACCAAAAGACCGGAGACCAAAAGACCGACGACCAAAAGACCGGCGACAAAACAAGGTAAAAAAACACGGTCTACGCATCAATAAAAGCCAACAATGGCCATGAACAGTTTCACTGAGCCGACGTGTGAGTGTAGAAGAGTTTGTATGTAAATGCGTTGTCCCTTTAAGAAGCTACGTCAGTCAGGGTCTTAACAAGATCTCCAACAAAAAACAATAAAAGTCCGGGAAATTTTGAGCTTTTCTTTAGCCTAATAATTACTAGGGCATTAAGTATGACTAAATAGTAATTCGCAGTTTGTATTTAGGGAATTTGAGCAACGATTTAAATGGTAATTATCACTTACGTTCCGGGCGACCAAAAGACCGGCGACCAATCGACCGTGTACCGTTCCGTCACGTGTCAACTTACTGTATATGGATTTGGCAGTCGGTCTGGGCACGCTTCTCTGAGAGCTCTGAGGCGAGGACCTCCTGGAATCATCTTGTTGGAAAGTCCACTTGGACTGAGGAAATTCTTCTGGTGGGAAACCCCTGAAACACAAAGGTCGGAATTATACACTACAAGTGTAGCCGTATTAGAGGTCGAGTACTGTTTAGCTTCTTTGGGTAGGCAAGTTTGAGCCCTTGGCTGTAGGCAAAAGCTACCAAAAACAAGTGATTATTTCATCTTTGAAATAAAAATACCTTGCGGGGAAAAAAACTCACCGTGGAGAGTAAGAAAAGGGACGAGAATTTCCCAACATTTTCGATCTCTGAGGTTTTCTGGGTAAAAAAATCACCGTAAACCTGGGAAAGAGCACATTTGATCACATTTTAGGTATGACAATCATTTTAACTTCTTGGAAATGATAGAATAAAGGAAAAAAAATAACAGAACGACCTAATTTACAGTCACATGATAGCATAAATTGATTATGCTTAGTTATCCATATGTACAGTAACATGCTTAAATCGACATACATTACAAAATTAAAATGGGTGTCAAAGTACTATTGTACACAATAAAATCTCTACTATGGGTTCACTACTTATTGAGCCACAGAGGCTTGTAAATTAGACTAATTACAAACAAATGTGGCTGTAAATTACGTCGCCATAGCTGTTTATAATTACCTGTCGGGTTTTCTCCGCTGGACATTATTCCATAATAGAGAACACGATGTTTTCTCCTAGCGAAGATTGCCTTTTCCCATAACTTCCTGCTTCTAGGTGTCGCGATCAAAGATCATCGGGCTCGGCCCTGGTCACGAGTGGATCGCTATTTGAGGCGTCAGTGACGAACGAGTCCAAAGGTTTTCCAATGCCGTAATTTCCTTGAAAAAGGTTTTCAGGTGAGCCTTGAGAAAACACTCATCGTGCTGCGATTATACGGTGAAGTGGAAAGTGTAAACCCAACGAACCCGTAAAAAATGGTGAACAAAAACAGACCGTTGCTGTTGAGCAAAGACAAGCATTTATTTGACCATCGGCTGATGTCGAAATACTATACACACCCATAAGAGTGACACGGACGACTATACGGGGCAAATTGTTGACTCTGTAAAAGAAAAAAATGCCCATCTCGCGATTAAAAACCAGCGTTTAGGCGGTCGCTTTAGCCCGAGTGGCTTGAGCCAGAACTTTCAGGTCTGTGATACACTTGGCGATACTCTCCTTCTCCTGCAAAGAAAGCAACCAACACGTCGGCGTCGGTCTCCAACGATCGAGGCGTTAAATTCCGAGCTACCTGCTGAGGGGTGATGCTGCCCACCACGTTCTTTTCCACCCAGTTGACCATGTGCTCCTGCGCCATGCGGCGCTGTAGGTCTTGCAGGCCTATCTGATAGTCCAGGCGCCTCTTGACCTCATTGGTCACCATGTGTAGCCTCTCTCGGTAGTTGGTCTCCAAAAGAATGGCGACGTTGTTCTGAGAGGACAGGACAGATAAATACTTGGATGGACGAGGCCCGCTAGACTACTCGGTAGGACCGCTCATGTATTTTCTGGTCAAATGATGCATTGCAAATCATGCGGAAAATATCATTGAGAATTGCATTGTTTTAACAAGTACAGTAGTACCGCGAGATACGAGCTTAATTCGTTCCGGGCACTGAGCTCGTATGTCGATTTACTCGTAACTCAAATGAAGATTTGCCAAAGAAATTAACTAAAAACAAATTAATTTGTTCCAATCATCTGAAAAAAAACCCACCAAGTTATTGGATTGGATTGGAGAGAGATTAGAGAGAGAGAGAGATTGGAGAGAGAGAGATTGGAGAGAGATATAGGGGGAGAGAGCGAGAGAGAGATTGGAGAGAGAGAGATTGGCGAGAGAGAGAGAGATTGGAGAGAGAGAGAGAGATTGGAGAGAGAGAGAGAGAGATTAGAGAGAGAGAGAGATTGGAGAGAGAGAGAGAGAGATTGGAGAGAGAGATTGGAGAGAGAGAGAGAGAGAGAGATTGGAGAGAGAGAGATTGGAGAGAGATATAGGGGGAGAGAGCGAGAGAGAGATTGGAGAGAGAGAGATTGGCGAGAGAGAGAGAGATTGGAGAGAGAGAGAGAGAGATTGGAGAGAGATTGGAGAGAGAGAGAGAGATTGGAGAGAGAGAGCGAGAGAGAGATTGGAGAGAGAGAGCGAGAGAGAGATTGGAGAGAGAGAGAGAGATTGGAGAGAGAGAGAGAGATTGGAGAGAGAGATTGGAGAGAGAGAGAGAGAGAGATTGGAGAGAGAGAGAGAGAGATTGGAGAGAGAGAGAGATTGGAGAGAGATTGGAGAGAGAGAGAGAGATTGGAGAGAGAGCGAGAGATTGGAGAGAGAGAGAAAGAGAGAGACGGGGGGAGGGGGGTTCACTTTTTGCACGGCAACGCTCTCGTAACATAACATAAAGAAATTTAAATGAACTTAAATTACGATGGAGTCACACTCAAAAATAAGTTTAATCTAACCTTACCCTAAACTTCATTCTAATTTTGTTTTAAATGTTGATACCTTTCTTCTCCCAGCCGGGTTGGCTCTATTTGCCCCGCCTCCACCCTGACTTTCACATGCAACCTATCGATGGTTGTTTGCTTTTGTATTCCCTTCAAAATATTCCGAAAATGATGCACACAAATGTCCTCACAATAGGATAATGCACGACCACTTGCCAACGAGAAGTAGTATATACGCCATTCGCACTGACTAACGGGAAAAAAAACACTGAAATTTGCCCCAAATTTTACTTGTATTTCAAATTGCTCGTATCTCGAGGTACCACTGTATTTGGTTTTCCGAACACCTTTATACTTCACAACTTACCCTCTTTGCGTCAAAGAGCATGGATCGACCCTCGACTCGCCACTGTTCCTTCTTCTCGTCCTCAATGGCCTGAGTCAGGCTGGACATGGCAAAGTCCTTGACTTCCTGAGCTTTGGCCACTTTGTCCTGAAAAGCAAATCTTGAATAAAACTTGATAGCATCGCAACCATTTAAGGTCAACTCCATTTGACCTTCTCTAATCTTTTGAATGCACCACTGCTTGATCAATGGGTTTTTTGTGCACAGCTTGGTGAATAAAATTCCCATCAAGTGTTGGATTTATGAAGAACTCCAGGTTGAGTGAAAATTTAAATATAAACACTAGCTAGACTTTGGATTCAAATCGAGGCGCACAGACCTCATTGAGCTTGTCGGCAAAAGCGGCGACGCTGGGCCCATATTTCTTAATGCCATAGATGATGATGGCGCCGATGGAGGCGCCGGCAAAGGTCTCGTGGTTGATGACGTAGATTTCCTTGGAGAGGAGATAGACCAGGAGTCCGGTGCCGAGCATGTAGGGTCCTGAAAGACAAAGTAGGTTTCTTTCATTTCATTAACCGTCCACTATAATGTTCTGCTTGATTGCAATTGTAAAAAAAGAAGATACTAGAGTCGTTGCATTGTTTATTTTTATGTTACCGGACCCAAAATATGTTCCGGATCTGCATCCTTCTTTTTTGGCAACGTAAGGTCGGTGTGAAAAATAAGGGATCTTGAGAGCTCCGTTCAATCAACACGTCTGAATTGAAGCATATGGTTGTGGCATACGTTTGAAGTGTCCAAGATCAATGTATCACTTGACAAGCAATAGAAAATCACTGGTTTATGTCACATAAGGTAGCCTTAAGAAGTTAGTCAGCAGAGAGATACGGCCTTAAGTGCTCATTAAATGATCCTATTTGTCCCCCAAACAATGACGTCTAATTATAAAAATATTGTGCGTCCTGCGGCGTGCAGATATCGCGATGTCACGGTTAGAACGAGACTGTTCAGGCCTATTTGGGGCTTTGAACTGTCACCAGTCACCCTTTCCTCACCCCTCCCCTTCTCTGTGGAAGTCAACTGCCTCCCGTAACTGTAAAACCATTCAGATTGTTATTTTTTGAATTATTTTTGTTTTAAAACTCAGTAAAAAACAACAACAAACCCTTGGAAAAAGTTGCAGATCAATTTCACAGTATAGACACCATCCACCTTAGTGTTAGCATGAAAACATGCTTCTCTTTGAGCACCATCCACTGCACTTATCCAGCTTGTAATGCTGTTGTACGGTGTGATGGTAGCACTACAATAGTTTGAATAAAGAGCTTCTCAAAACATGTTACGTTTATTTTTGAAATGTAATGTAATTATAGACATTCCATTTGGAATTTTTCACGTCTGTGCACAACGTCTAAAACGTACTCAAATGCAAATGGACGGCACGGCAAACAAATTGTGTTCTGTAAACAATGTTTTCACGAGGACGCTTGCAAAAGCTTCTGGGTGAAAACAATTGACCCACCCGTCACTCCGGTTTTGGGGTACAAGAGCTGAAAGAGCTCCTCTGGAATGATCCCATGACGGACTTTGCCCCCCTTTTCTGGGAGAGTGGGTACCGGGGCCAGACTCTGGGATGACGTGTGCACGGTGCGTGACGCTTGGACCAAGCTGCAATGGGAAGGCAAATGAAGAAATACAAGTAGAAATGAACCAAAGGGAAAACAATGTGTACGACATGTTATTTTCCAGCACATACCCAGCTCCGAGGGGGCCGCTGCCTTTCAGCGCATTTGCTGCAAACACAAAAACAAAACATTAAATGAGTGTGACGTGTAAAATGTCCGAACCTTGTTCGTATCATACGCGACACTCATAAGATGTAAAGTTATTGTTCAATATTCATGGGCTAACTCCAATCAGTATGCTAGCTTCCGCTAACTGTGTGTATGTAGACTTTAGATACAAATAAAAAAATGCTGCCTATTAGAGGCAAAGGTCGGTGTGTCCGCCATCTTGAATGTGTCGACCTAGTTCGATTATATTAATTTATACTGCGGGCCGCTTTTAGATATAATATTTAGATTTCTTTAATAAATGGATTAAAAGAACTGGATTAAAAGCCCTGAATATTCAGTTTTTTATAGATCTAAAACAATGTTTAATTTAGCTATTTTTTAAATATATTTTTAGAATTTACAAAATGATTTTTGAACTGAAAACACAGAAAAAAATGATTAAAAATTTTCAATTATTGATTTAAAAGCGGGAAAATTAGGGAATTTAATATACATCTATACTCTTCACTTTAATTTGATCCTAAAACAGAAAGTCGGCACTCATGATTTACTTTCCCGGGCCACACAAAATGATGCAGCGGGCCAGATTTGGCCCCCAGGCCGCCACTTTGACACATGTGCTCTATTCCCTTCTCGTCATTGCAATTTTTCTTGAAATATCCCATTTAAAAAAAAAAAAGACATTTTATTCCTTGAGAGCCATACTCAGAATTTAAGAGTAAAAATGTATCAATTTGCCACTTATTAAGCACTAAATAGATTAATTTGACAACACCATTCCGCAGTAGCTAATTAATGAAAATATGAATGCAGAAAAGTCTAATGGAAAAAAAGAAAGATATTTGAAGTTAGAGGTATTAATACATATTTTACCTCACCTCACAGTTTAGCGAAGAGCCACATATGGCTCCCAAGCCATAGGTTATCTACCCCTGCCCTATGCTAACCTGTCAACAAGGTGACTTTTACAATAACATTACGGAAATACCAACTATCATGGCAGCGAGCCTCTTACAATGTATTCAATTTTTTTTACAAGACTTCGGTGATTTAAAAAAAACACACAATTGCGTTTTACATGTTTAAAAGTAGTCATCGGTCGCTTGGAAGATTAGCAACTAGCCAGTCACCCATTGAACGTGCGGCCTTCACTTTACCCTTCAGCTTTCTCCACAATTTGTGTTTCTCGTCAAAATGTGGTTAAATTGCAAATATAAGTCACTTGAATAAACTCGAGGGGTTCGTACCTGAAACGATGACGAGCCTGGACAGCATTGTGGATAAATAATGGGTAAGTTGTTTGCAACACCGGGCACCGTGTTTCAGTCTCTTCGTGCCCTTCTGCAGAGAGCAGCAAGTATGGCGGACAAAGCGAGAAGTGTCACCGAGGAGATCTCGCGAGATCGTCGAAATGTTACATTTACCTAAAATGGCCGCTAGAAGGTGCTGGTTACGCGGTAGACTTCATTATTTGTCAACACGGTCCAAATCAATGTTGGCGTCTTTTTCTTCTTCTTTTTTTGGTATTTTCGAGGGGCAATAACACTTTAAAATTAAAATAATAATAATTAATTAATTAAAGCAATTATTTTGGGAAGAAACAAATATTCAAAGAGTAATTGGATTGGATAACTTTATTCATCCCGTATTCGGGAAATTTATAAATAATAAAATAATATATTAAATAATATCAATAAATAAAAAATAGTAAAATAAATAAATAAATAAAAGTAACGAATGCAAAAATAAACGCAAATTTAAAAATAACACGAGTAATAATAAACATATAATTCGAAATAAAACAAAATTATTTTACAAAACGTGAGAAAAATTGGAAAGGATTTTCTCCGGGAATTTTCTTGATGTTTGTTTTGTTAACCTCTTGTGACCTGAAGTCACTTAACTCTTGCCATTGAAAACAAGACACAGAAAGTGAATTATATGTAGTTTTCTTGTACCTTTTGGGATGATCAAAACTTAAAACTGTACATTTACAACCACAACAAAATTATGGATATAAATGTAAATTCAGATTCATCAAAAGTAAGCTCATTTTCACTGAAATGCTGAAGCACGAAGGCGAGGGCGTTGGTCCTGTCTGTAATCTTTGGGCCCACCCGGCCGGCCGGCTAAGACACCATTTTGGCGCAAGTGGCTCTTGAGATAGAGGAACAAATGACGTTATAGTCCTCTTAACTTCCTGAAAAAAAAATGCTCGGCAGAAAGCGTTAAATAAGAAAGATAGAAACAAAACCGAGGTTAAGAGGTTAAGGGGGGGCACTCATAACTTGTGATTAGTTGCAAGCTGAGTCTTCCTGTCTTGGTACGATGGTGGGGTACGTAGTCTTTTAATTAATTATTTCTCAAAAAGTTTGTACTTGCTCGTCCACAGTTCATTCACGTAAAATAAATGTGTTAAAAGTGTTAAATCACGTTTTCGAAAAAAAAAAAAAAAAGATGTCATCGTACTCAGGATTGGAACCGAAGAGAAAACCTTGGTGAATAACATGTAAACATTATATACTATGGGATTTTGTGTGCGATTTCGTTAACCCGGGCGATGGAGGTGCGTATCCCGCGAGGTTTTCAAGCGTCCCCAACGGCGAGGAAGGACTTTGATCGCAAAGTGGAGCTGAGAGCAGAGAAACATGAACAGCTACGACGACGCACGAATATGACGTCATGCCGGAGCCACGCTCGAGATTGCGACACGGCGCTGCTCAAACGCGCGCTCGGCGACAAGAGACAAGAAGAATTTCGTAAGAAGAGGTCCCTGCCTCCGTTTCCTCGGCTGCCCTCGGAGGGCGGAAGCTTTCGGCTTCTCCGCGTCTCCGCCTGCCCCTCGGCCTCCTTTCCTCCTCCGTGTTCGAACTCCACTGACGGCCGCCACAACGTGAGTGTCGTGCTCCTTTCATCACTTGGCAGGTGCGTGGGAAACGTACCAATACCGGGGGGGGTGTCCAACTTAGTTTGCTACGCCGGCCGAATTCATGGAAACTTTATATCTCATGTGGGCTGGCTTGGTTTATTTTTTAGCCACCAAATAGTCAACTCCATCCTGCCATTGACGGCGTCAGACGTCCAATCCATTTTGACTGGCAGGGGCTAATGAACGTTCACCCCTTCCAGTCAAAATGGTAGAGGAGACCAAGGTGGTCACGTGTTTTTTGTTTTCACAGGTAAAGATGAAAATGATGGCAGAGGAGGAAGTTATTGAAAGTGAAAACGACACGCATGAAACGGACGCTGTCAACTTCGGTGGGAGGCTGAATTCTATGCAAATACAAGTATTTGTCAAATTTCTCCGTGTTATTAAATCCTATTTGTTTGCTTTATTTTTACAAAGATGCTCACACTCCCGCACAAAAGATGAGTGAAGTCGGTGTCCAGACAGAGTGAGTGTCAATCTTTCTTTATAGAACTTATAGAGGTCAGTGGTTAAAAATAAATAAATACAATAAAATAATTTTCCATTTTACATATTTGTTTACCTCTCAATGCCAGAAAAAAAATATACTGGTGAGCAGACTCGTACGTCTACTTACGAAATTGTTGTTTTGCAACTTGTTTTTTTTGTGTGAGTAGAGCAGTACTTTATATGAAAATTCTCTAATTCCTTCCACGGTTCTAAAAAAAATACCATCTAAACCTTCATTCATTTCAAACTCCGTGACGACAAATGGTGGTCAAATGAGAGTTGTTGTTGTTGTGACGCTCCAATGGGAAAATCAAAACTATGTCAAAATAAAATAACGGATACGGGAAATATATTTACGTTTTGGGGGAGTTTGTAACGTGGGTCTTATTTTAATATATTGTAATGGTCATTTGGATATCAAAGTGTTTCATTAAAAAAATCATATTTAACGGCATTTGTAAGTAGAGGTACCACCGTAAAAGTGCAATTTATAGTCCAGAAATTACGGTAATATTATATAAAGCCCATTCATTTGTGGTTTGACTTTTGCAGGTCAGGCCTTTTGACAGTTGATGAATCGGTGAGTTCATTCATGATTTATGAATTTTATTTCATGAATAGCACCATCATAGGTTACTTTGTATTTTCCAGGACATTGTGCAGTTACAAGACTACATGCAGGTGATATAGCTTTTTTTGTCCATTATATTTATTTGTTTAAAGATAGTAACTTTAAGAAAGTTGCTGTTACAGCATGCGATACTTAAATATGAAATGTGACTTATCAACCTGTCACCAAGTAAAGTAGTCTTGTGTAAATCAGCAGTCCCCCATAAAACTTCCTGTGTGTGGCTCCAGTTTTTTTTACCTAGCGCTACAATGTCTTCTGTGTCTGTCTTGCTACTGCAACCAAGGAAATTTCCCGAATACGGGGGTAGTTAGGAGTAAATATTCATGCTTCAGCAATAAATGTCCAATCTATTTTGCCTGGCAGAAAAATGAATTGGACAAAACATATGAAGAAGTGGTTGTGGACTTTTTACCTGCACTTTTTGTGATATTTTTGGGGCTAGAATATCAACTTTAACTTAGTCCGACACACTCTTCCTCTATCAAGGAGGGCCTGTGGCGGGAGGAGGCCATCACCAAGAAAGTGGCTGCGTTGCAAGACTGTTTTTTACAGCTGCACAAGGCCTTGAGTACTCTCTGGAAAGTAAGTGTGTGTTCTTCATCACATTCATATCAGCAGTTGAAAAGAGCCAATGAGCTCTGCGGTTTCCTGCCGATGAGCACCGCTTGTCAATCTCACGCAGGAAGGGGCGGGCTTTAGGAATGCAACGGAGTTAAATACCAATGATCAGTTGGTTTTTGTTTCCACTAGGGCAGCGGTGATTGATTATTTACCGTATTCTCTGGACTATAAGGCGCACTCTTTAAAAAAAAAAAGCGTTCATCCTGTTTTGTTATTTTTTAGTTATTGATAGGTTTATTTAATAGATATACTTTAATAAAAGGAGAGACATCGGGGGGAGTGTCCTTGTTATACTGAGCTTTTGTCTGCTTATAATGATTAATGTATCACATATACATATAATGATTAATATTCCACACATACATATAATGATTAATACGCACATATATAATAATATCCCAGAATAACCCCAAAAGTTATCTTAACAGATGCCGATTTAGCCAGTTGTTCTTCATTTTAATATGTTTGCTCTTGTTTTCTGATTTAAAAAATTGCCGTCTGGAAAATGCGACTGATAATCTAGTGTGACTTTTATATATATTTTTTCTTCGTGTATTTTTTTGGCTGTTGCAACTTATAGTCCGAAAAATACGGTACACAATGGATTAAGCTATGGAGTGATTGGTTTGATTGAACGAGCAATGGGATTACAGGCCATTATGCGCTGCGGAATCATGTTATTGTATTTAGAATTTTAGGGAGTTTATTTTGATTTATATTCTTTTGATTTCACCATTGGAAATTAATTAATATAATAAAAAAGTACATTTTTGGCGCTAGAGGAGAAATCCAATAGGAGGCTGTATGGGGTGAATTTTTGGAACAAAGTTAGGACGACAAGTACTGATCAAAAGTGGCTGAAAAATACAAACCTTATACGTTTTATACAAGAAAACATCCCTTCAATTTCATTGTCGGCAATCTCATCCGAATTTGTCTTCAGTTCACATCTGAATTCCTTTGTGGGTACATGGCGGAAATTAATTTCCTTTTTAAACCCGCAGAGTCGCTGCAGTGAAGATACGCTGAGAAGCCAGATCAAGGTTCTGGAGACACAGCTGCAAGTTTCCCTGCAGGTAAAGAAAACAAAAAGTGGCAAGTCAAAGCAATCTTCCCGAATTTGAAAACAAAACGAGCGTACGTCTCCTTGCAGAAACTTCCCAAGGAGGAGTCCGGCAAACTTGGGATGCAAATGAAGACGCAAAAAACTGCATTTGAAGACAAGAGTGAGATGATCACGCAGCAGAAAACTGAAGAACTCACCAAAAATGTAGCATTGAAGGTCAGACAAAATGCTTTGTACACTATTTAGGGGCTCCTTTCTGCTGATTTTGGGCAATTTCCAGGTTTTCTCGCATATTAGCCACCTCCGCGTATAAGCCGCACCCTTTAAAATTGCCTACAAATCGTTGAATTTGACTATTTCTCTCGTATAAGACGCCCCCTGGTTCACAATGTTCACCCCCATATTCATGGTTTTAATAGGGAGAACAGATGTGTTACTTTGAAGGGAAAATCTTAAGAAAAATCAACCCGACGTGGTATTTAAGGAAGTCACGTGAGCACTACAACCAGGAAGTGTGTCCATAGCGGTCTAGTTTGTCATCCCTAGATATGATGGCGGCGAGCAATGGCAGGCACAACTGAGTTTTTTCTTGAATTTCAAGAACTTGGCACTTAGCATTTCACATAAGTCTTCTAGTGTTGTTTTTTTCTCAGTGTAAGACATCAATCCCCAGCTTTGATAAATTACATTGCGTGTCCAAATGGCTAGTACTTTAAACGCAAAGATAAAATAAATAATATAAAAAATTGGCAGCACATTGTAGTGTAGTACGTACTTGTATTTAGAAATATGTCCAGCGGGGGGGCAGTACATGCCCTTGTTATTCCTAAATGAATGTTATCTGTAACGGGCCGTATATGGCCCGCGGGCCGAGGTTGAAAATCATGTACACACACGATCCGGGGGTGGGGCGAGCGTTTCGGCGAAACGTCTGTTCGGCGAACTGTCCGTCGGCCAAACGTCCGTCGGCGAATCGTCTTTCGGCGAATCGTCCGAGTACCAGGCAGAACACCCCTGCGGGCCGTATGTTTGACAGCACTGACTAAGAGCTTTTCCCACATCTTTAGGAAGCGCTGATTACTGCAAAAACGGACGTCCTGAGGTTGCAGAGCCTCTACGAAGAGCTGAAGCTGACCAGTCAAAATCTTGGTCAGGAGCTGGACGCTAGCCGCGGACGAGCGCGAGAGCGGGACACGCAGTTGGAGGTGAGTTCGCGGACGCCTGGGAAAGCAGAGCGCCAATACCGAGCGGGTGTCAAACGGCGCGCAGCTGTCCAAGGCCAGAGAAGCGGCGCTGAGTCAGGAGCTGACGTCGCTGCGGCGGGAGAACAACAAGCTGCGCTGCAAAATGAGCCTGATGGACGAATACCAGCAAAAGGAAATAAATATGCTCTTGGGACACGGCGACGTGGAGAAAGGTAGTGCGCTAAGTTATTTGTGTTTTGTCACGCCAAAACACTTCGGCTTTCTAATAGACGCGGTCGTGGCGAGGCGGGACGCTAGCGTCCAGAGTGCACCCGAGGAGGAGAACGCAATGGTGAGGGGCGACTGCAACGAGAGGGAGGAGATTGGTCACATTGGGGAGGAGCTACGCTTGAAGGAGAAAGAGGTGACTGGGATGAGAGCGCAGTCACTTTTGATTGCAGTGCTACGTTTCCACATGCGGCTCATGGCCAAAAATTTATGTGGCTCTTTGCGTCTTATATTTTGGACATACAGTTGTAACTCGTGATACAACATGCTCGTCATACAACATGCTCGTGTTACGACAAAAATTTTGATCGAATAATTCGCTCGCAATACAATTAAAATTTCGAGATGCGACGAAGCCAGGTGGCCACGACATGAGAGGCTGTTTATCATTGTAGCGCACTGTCTTTTTTTGCCACATCTCTTACGTGTATAACTACTATATCTATGAGGACTGAACGATTTATTCAGACGAGTTTCGACCAGGAAACGCACAACGCGCATGCGCGGGCAATAAGAGGGCTTTCTGGGTAATGAAGTATACTCGTGCACACAACACCGATAGCCAATGGCACCCTTTCTCAGAATAAAACTTCATTACCCACAATCAATACGTGGGTAAGCTCAGCTGTTTCATTTCTTGTTATTATTATCTAATACGAGGAGTATTATATTACTTCTCGTTCACTGCTCATAAGAACATCAGGGGCACTGGCTCGCAACTCCCTCTTTGTAATAGTATCTCTGGTCGCAACTCTCTCATAGGCCCCGTTCAAAGCGGTTACAACCAGAGATGTTACAAAAAAGGGAGTTGCGAGCCAGTACCCCTGATGTTCTTATGAGCAGCGGAGCGATCCCTGATACAAGACTGCTTCTCGTTGGCAAGTGGTCGTGCATTATCCAATTGTGAGGACATTTGTGTGCATCATTTTCGGAACATTATGAAGGGAATATGTAGTACAACAGCAAACAGCCCATCGATAGCGAACGTGAGGGTGGAGGCGTGGCAAACAGCTAACCCGCCCAGAGAACAAAGGTAAAAAAAAAAAATCAAAACAAAATTAGAATTCCGTTTTGTGTAAAGTTACATTAAATGTATGTTTGAGTGTCTGTATATATTAATCCAAGTTAATTTAAATGTGTTTGTTCCGTTTACGAGTGTGTTGTCATGGAAAAAAAAACCCAAACCAATTGTGACAACTAACCCCGTTCTCCCCCACATTATTTTCTCGTTCAACTTTAAACAGCCATTTTATTACAAATTGAAAATGATTCCACAGTGTGAGACGCTGAAAACTGAATTGCACGCGATGGAACAAGCCTTGCAGTCCAGCCAGACTCAACTGTCACAATACAACGATGAGCTCGGGTCCCTCGCCGGTCACCCCCGTAAATCGGTGAGCCTCTGACCATGTCCATTGACGTCAGTTTTTGCAAGAAAAAAAAGCGCATTTTTTCCCCCTTTTCCAGACATGGGACGTCGTCACCCGATGGAGTTTCCGGGTTTTCTTTCTTTTTCTTACGTTTGTGGGCGTCGGCGTGATGGCCACGTGGAGGCCGCCGCACCTTCTATTTTTTGGGGAGAAATTGGAGGAATTCTACCTGGACATAGGAAGACGCATGGAGAATTTTTGGATGCAAATGGCCTCCTCCCAACACTCGCTCTGTTTTAGGCCCATTTGATTGTCGTACTTTGTGTTCATTCTCTCTATATTTTTTTCAATGACATCTATAAAATGTTTTCAATAAAATGATTCAATTTGTTTTTTTTCTTCATTCATTTTCACTAAATTCACGATTAACTTTTATACATTGTAAATGGCCATTAAGGTAGTGGCCCAAAATTCCAGCCGAGATACTCTTCATGTCATAGGAATATTACAAACAATGATAATGTCTTATTATATTATATCTTAATTTAATTTCACTAATTCATATATTTAATATACTCTTATAATTAATTTGTTATTTATTATGTTATGTATTATGTCAGCGTATCATGCATGTCATCATGCACTTAAAAAATCGTGTGCGGTTGATTGATCGCCGGTCTTTTGGTCGCCCCGACCGCGACAACGGGCGACCAAAAGACCGGCGACCAAAAGACCGGCGACCAAAAGACCGGCGACCAAAAGACCGACGACCAAAAGACCGACGACCAAAAGACCGACGACCAAAAGTCAGACGACCAAAAGACCGGCGACAAAACAAGGTAAAACAACACGGTCTACGCATCAATAAAAGCCAACAATGGCCATGAGCAGTTTCACTGAGACGACGTGTGAGGGTATAAGAGTTTGTATGTACATGCGTTGTCCCTTTGAGAAGCTACTTCAGTCAGGGTCTTAACAAGTTCTCCAACAAAAACAATGAAAGTCCGGGAAATTTGGAGCTTTTCTTTAGCCTAATAATTACTAGGGCATTAAGTATGACTAAATAGTAATTCGCAGTTTGTATTTAGGGAATTTGAGCAACGATTTAAATAGTAATTATCACTTACCTTCCGGGCGACCAAAAGACCGGCGACCAAAAGATCGGTGACCAATCGACCGTGTACCTAAAAAATAACAATAAAAAATAAAAAAATCACTTACAAACGTTGTTTGACGGCATACAGAATTTGAAATGATGAAAAATCCTATAACATTTGGGGAAAACGCATAATTTGACAGGTATGGTGTGTCAAGTTGGGATGTCAATCCCGTTAAAAAGGCAGAATTGTCGATTTCCTACTCAAAGAAAGAGCGCCAACACACTCCAAAAGGGGTCACGTGACCTTTGTTGATTGTGTTGATGGCTTTTAAGCGTTCCAGATAAAGCTCTATTCTTATCTGGCACTGACGCAGCACATGCGGCAGACAGAGGTACGGGCGGGCGGGCGCTCTACTACTACCTCCACCTTTCCCATCACGTTGCTCGCAAAGTACTCAAAGTGGACGGTCGGGGGATCGCGCTAAATTACAAACAATTTATTTCATAGGGAATAATCAGCCACCAAATGAGGACCGTGGGTCTGCTTTGCGCGCTGGGACTGTGCGTGTTAAACGTGGCGTTTTCCGTGAAGATCTGCGCTTTTAACGTTCAGAGCTTTGGAGAATCCAAGGCCAACAACAAGAAAGTTATGGGGATTCTAGTCAAGGTACGCGTACGTGATCGGCGAAACCTGCTCAAATTTCAGCGGAAATGTTGTCCCTTTTCCTTCCCGTGACTTGAAATGTTGTCCCTTTTCCTTCCCAAGATTCTTTCCCGCTGCGACTTGTGTCTTATTCAAGAAGTTCGAGACTCAAAAGGACGTGCGATAGAAGCCTTGGTGAAAGAGCTTAACAGGTTGGTCCAAATTGAAAGGGCTTTTATGTAAGTAGTTTTTACCAACTAATTCCATCATAGAATCATGTCAGAAAGTATGAAAAAAAAATCATCAAGACTCAGACAGATCCCAAACTATTAAAAATAACTCAGTTTGCTGTAAACGAAGGTACAAAAAAAACAGAATACAGTGGTACCTGTGTAATTTCGATCGAATAATTCGCTTGCGATACGATTAAAATTTCGAGATGCGACCAAGCCAGGTGGCCATGACATGAGAGGCTGTTTATCATTGTAGCACACTGTCTTTTTTGCCGCATCTCTTTAGTGTATAACTACTATATCTATGAGGACTGAACGATTTATTCAGACGAGTTTCGACCAGGAAACGCACAACGCGCATGCGCGGGCAAAAAGAGGGCTTTCTGGGTAATGAAGTATACTTGTGCACACAACACCCATAGGCAATGGCACCCTTTCTCAGAATAAAACTTCATTACCCACAATCAATACGTGGGTAAACTCAGCTGTTGCATTTCCTGTTATTCCTTCCTTAGCCTGTTAGCTACCGCAATCGCTCATTCAAGACTACTTCTCGTTGGCAAGTGGTCGTGTGTTATCCTATTGTGAGGACATTTGTGTGCATCATTTTCGTAATATTTTGAAGGGAATACAACAGCAAACAGCCCATCGATAGCGAACGTGAGGGTGGAGGCGTGGCAAACCGCTAACCCGGAAAACGAAGGTAACAAAAGATTAAGACAAAACTAGAATTCAGTTTTGTGTAAAGTTACATTAAGCGTATGTTTGAATGTGTCTGTATATATTAATCCAAGTAAATTTAAATGCGTTTGTTTGTTTCCGAGCGCGTTGTTGCCGTGGATAAAGTCCCCCCCGACAGCCCCCCCCCCCCCCCCCGCGTGTGTCGTTGTCTCTCCCCTCCGCAAAATGCGTCTAATTTTACATCTATTAAATTTTTTTTTATTACTATTAAACCACTCGCTATTTATTACTTTGTCAATATATGGCAAATTAGAAGAAATACAACATTTTTTCCAATCCAATATCCTGTTTTTGGTGTTTTTTCAGAGGGATGGAACAAATTAATTTGTTTTCAATTCATTTCAATGGGAAACGTTCGCTCGAGTTACGAAAAGCTCGACATACGATCTCAGTCTCGGAACGGATTACGATCGTATGTCGAGGTACCACTGTACTTACCAACCGCTTTACTTCTCTTCACACAAAAGATGCGTTGTATGCCATGCAAAAGTGGCTGCCCGCTGCCTTCAAGACAGGACGCTAGCTGGCATCATGAGCGCCACTCAGCTTCCCACTTGGTCTGACAGAAAAAAATAGAGGCTTATATTATTATTACACAAGACATTAGCAATTTTTCCATTAAATACCTTTGAATGGTGAAAGGAATGAAACTCAACGGACATAAAAAGCATACCCTGTCATAGTCTTAAGTGTCATAGTCACAAGTGAATTACAAAGGAATTAAAACTATGTTTTGTGCTTTTTTTAAAAATTATTTTTGTTTTGGTTCAGTCCAATCCTTCAACTTCAGAACTGATGGAGACTTAAAAGTAAATGTCAAGGATGCGTCTTTTTTCCCCCCAGGTTTGACAAATCCAATTCATATTCCCATGTGGAAAGCGAGAGGCTGGGAAAGAAGAGCTACAAGGAACAATACGTCTACGTTTACAGGTAAAAGTGTTTCCCCGCGACACGATCATGGGAAGTTCAACCTCGTGTGTTATACCGTATTTTCTCGCGTATAAGCCACACCCTTAAAATTGTCTTAAAATCATTGAATTTTACAATTTCCCTCGTATGAACTGCCCCTGATTTACAATTTTCACCTCCATATTCATGGTATTAATAGGGAGTACAAATGTGTTCCTTTGAAGGGAAAATCTTAAGAAAAATCATTGCACGTGGTATTTCTGAGATATTGTATGAACCAAAAGTACATTTTTATGGTCAATATCATAAGTAAGTTAGTCATTCGTCCAGTAATGGTTGTTTTCTTACTGCAAAACAGAAAATAACCAACAAATAGTAAATGTTAATTTGCCGACATCTACTGGTGAAAGTGTATAGCAACAGTGTAAGTCTTGTGCGCATATAAGCCCCACCCTTGATTCAGCCATACTTTTTTGTTACAAATATGGCTTATATGCGAGAAAATGACGGTTTCTCGTGATTTTCGCAGAACCAACGTGCTGACGGTGAAAGAGCAGTTTCCAAAACTAGAGGAGGAGGGAACCAATTTCACCCAAGTCTTTTCCAGAGAACCCTTTATTGTTCGCTTCTACTCGCCTAGCACACGTAAGCTAAAGACGCTAGCGAGCTTGTCAAACGTTACCACGGCATGACCACGCGTTTTTATTCAAGTCGTGAAGGATCTGGTCCTCATCGGCCAGCACACCAGCCCCAAAAGAGCCATGGTGGAAATGGACCAATTGTACGTCGTGTTCAAAGCGATCTCCAAAAAGTGGAAGACCGAGGTTAGGCTTCCCAAACCGTACCGTCAGCGTGACCGGACGATTCACCGAAAGACGTTTCGCCGACAGACGTTTGGCCAAGGGACAGTTCGCCGAACGGACGTTTCGCCGAAACAGAATTCGCGCGCTCGCCCCGCCCCCGGATCGTGTGTGTACATGTTTTTCAACCTCGGCCCGCGGGCCATATACGGCCCGTTACAGATAACATTCATTTCGGCCCGTTACAGATAACATTCATTTAGGAATAACAAGGGCATGTACTGCCCCCCGCTGGACATATTTCTAAATACAAGTAACGTACTACAATGTGCTGCCATTTTTTATATTTTTTATTTTATCCTTGCGTTTAAAGTAGTAGCCATTTGGACACGCAATGTAATTTATCAAAGTTGGGGATTGATGTCTGACACAGAAAAAACAACACTAGAAGACTTATGTGAAATTCTAAGTGCCTTGGACAGACTAGAGGGCTTAGAGAACAATACCTGAAAACACACTTTTACTTCTAGTTTAATTTTAAAGAATTTCCCATTATTTTAGGAAATATATATTCAAAATGATTTGCTGAGAACCTTAATTCAAAGATTAATCTCAACGTTTTCTATGCTGGTGTAAATTTTCTGGAGTAGGATTTCTGGATTTACAATTTCATTAGAGTAGTACTTACTGTTACTACTTTATTTTCTGTATTTCTTCTGTCACGTACTGTTCTGCGTGATCTTCAAATGGCTACTACTTTTAACGCAAGGATAAAATAAAAAATATAAAAAATTGGCAGCACATTGTAGTGTAGTACGTACTTTGTATTTAGAAATATGTCCAGCGGGGGGCAGTACATGACCTTGTTATTCCTAAATGAATGTTATCTGTAACGGGCCATATATGGCCCGCGGGCCGAGGTAGAAAAACATGTACACACACAATCTGGGGGCGGGGCGAGCGCGTGAATCCCATTTTGACAAAACGTCCATTTGGCGAACTGTCCGTCGGCCAAACGTCTTTCGGCGAATCGTCCGAGTACCGACCGTCAGTTTGGCATCTCTCCTTCACGTGCTTGAACAGGAAATTGTCCTTGTTGGCAAATTTTCCATGATCGCAGAACGCTATGATCTTGGGCGACCTGAACGCCGCCTGCGGCTACGTCACCGTCAGGGGCTGGCGAGCCGTCCGCCTGAGGAGCGACGGAAAATTTCGTTGGCTGATCGGGGACGAGCGGGACACGACCGTTAGGGAGAAGACGCGGTGCGCCTACGACAGGTCGGAATGAGTGGCGTGCAATGTCTCAGTTAACGCCGTAGACTTGGCGTCCAATCCGTCCGAATTGGATGGGACGTTTATGGCCGTCGGTGGCACAGAAACACCATCCACGTCTCTTTCCGAGCATGGTATTCCATCCGAGAAGCTTTTCCCCACCCTTCCCGACGATGTCGTATCGTAACGCTTTGCTATTTTGAACGCCCATTCAGGATTATCGTCCGCGGACGTGAGATTATTTCCGGAATAGTGCCCAGCTCTGCTCGACCGTTCAACTTTAAAGAAACCTTTCGTCTGTCCGAGGATGAGGTAAGGCAACTTTATACAACGCATGGTTACGTACCAAAATACAGAAAAGAGTGGCCCATGGCCAAATATTTATCAGTAAATTATGACAATATTGTTTAATATGGACCGTCCAACCGACATGGCATTGCACTTCTCAGATTCAACCGTAGATGGAGATCATCACTGAAACAGAGCTTCTTCACGAGCTCAGAGGTCAAAACATAACAAGTCGCTGTACCTCATTGGCTGCCATTGAAAGTTAAAGACATTTTCATTTGTGTGCAAGGTTTGGTTCACTACTGACAATATAAATATACGGTATATTTATATAAATCTAGTATAAAAGTATTATATACTTTTTTTGCAATATGCTTTTGAATGATTTTTTTGCTGGTTTAACTCGTTCACAGCCGTTAACAGCTATTGACATCAAATTTATTTCACCTGGGAAGGCTGGCAATGATCAATACTGTTTCGCTGCCATTGACGGCTAAAGACGTCTGATGACCAGGATGTTCCACATGCCACCAGAACTCCCAGTCAAAATTGATTGGACATCTATCTCCGTTAATGCCAGCCAAGGGGTTCATACTTGGAAATAAAATAAATCATCAGATTTTAAAAACCCGTGATAACACACATTGAAATATGATTTTTTAAAATTTGTATAATATGGAAAAGTATAGGAGGATGGCAGGGTGGACAGTATCACAGCATTTTCTTTTGTGTTGAATATGTATGTGAATTCCACGTTTTAAAATGGCACGACTAAACCTGCTAATAGATATACCTCGAAGCTAATTTACATGATTTAATTTGTCTTTTTCTAAAACTGTAGGCCCTGGCTGTGAGTGATCACTTCCCGGTCGAAGTGGACCTGAAGCCAAACCATCAATATCACCTCCGCAATGAGCTGTAAACGACGAGTTGTATATACGTATATACCAGTGGAGTGCCGTCAGGGCCTTCAAGGCCTTCTCTGCTGGCCTAAGAAATATCTGATTCATATATTATATTTTGTCCATCAATACTTATTAAATAATTCCAAATTGTCTGTTAGCTTCCTTTCATTGCTTTTCCCCCTGGTTGTACTGCTTCCAGATGTGTGTTTTCATATTGAAGCATTTAACCAATCACATTTCAGCCATTATTTGTTGCCAGGGTCAGCAATCTGCCTCAAGGCCTTCACAATCAGTTCTGCAGGCTCTGCTGCATTAAACAAGCGTCGATAAGACTGTTGCTTTAACCAATCAAATTTCGAGTTGGCAACACCACAATGTGTTCTCGCAGGCGTAGGGATACGTCATCACTTTCACCAACTTTGATTGGCTAGTGATAGAGTGGACTAGCCAGAGCTACCAAACTGTATCTGGAGCAAGCTGCACAAGCAAATATGTTGTTGTGTTGATTTAAAGCAATTTTCAAGACAGACTTTAAGAAAAAAACGGGAACGAACATTTTCAGCACTAAATCGAATAAAAACGTATGCCAGAAATACGACAGGACAGGCTCGACTTTCAGCATTAGCTTTGATGGCCATAGAAAAGAAGGAAGAAAGAACGGAGGGTGGATATTGTGTACAGTTAAGGATTTTTGGTGAGTAAAATATGGATATATTCCTAAATAATATTTCAATTGTATGAGGTTATTATTGATTATTTTTATGTGTCGCAGCTGTAGCTGCAGTAGAGGTTTTATAGCCATAAAATAGTTTTTGCTGAAGGCGTCACTAGGAAATGCACGGACCTCCACTGGTATATACTACCTACTTTGATTCTTTTTTTTGCCATTTAAAAAATTCAAATCACAATGGAGAATGTACTACAATGTTGACTCCATTTCCACTCATTTAACCAGATTACTATTTTTTAATTAAAAAATAATAATTTGCTGTTGTATTTGAGGAACTTTGAGCTCTCTACGCATTCGAAGCGGCAAGATGCAAACCGAAGAACGGGTTGTGTCATTTAGTAAGGAAACAAATGCTTATTTATTTGATTAATTCAACTACTATTTAGTCTTTTATAGAATTTAGGTATGAGAGGAATGCTTTTTCGTGAATTTTGTATATACGTATAACATTTTACGATAAAGTTACCTGAACAAAATGCTTTGCTCTGGCAGCAATCGAAGCATCGTCTTCTGTCCATGGTTAGCGGAGGATAAGCGTTCCGGTGAATGACTAATAAAGAGATAAATACATGAAATCAACCCTTACATAGCGTGAAATCTAAACCATCAAATTAATAAAATTCTGCTCTAAACTACCAGCAAATAAAACAAAATAATGACCAAGATAAGCATTTAAAACGCCAAAATAACTGACCTGGGGAGAGGAAAGCCTGCAAAATTCCTGCGTAATGACTGTCACGTTGCAATGATTAATACCACTAGCGTCCATAGGGTGGCGCTTCATTTAAAGACAATCATTTGTGAAGAAGACGAAGAAGAAGAGATCGGGAGCGGCGGAATGGGTGCGCTTGTTTTGCTTATCAGGACAAGTTCTACGCATAAAACATGAACCGCCGACGACACATTTTAATGTAGAAAAGCTCCGCAAATTACCGAGAAACCAAAACGTAATCGCTCTGGTGTTCAATTCGAATATTCTGACCATCAGTGGTAAGAAAAGTGGACGCCAGAAAAGCATTTTGAATCGAAACAACGATTGAAAAGAAACGCCCCAAACTCCGAGCGCACCGCCATGCGGTTTAATTTATATCACCCGAACCTACCCACATTTCAACCAAGATATTAAAAAAAAACAACGCATTCGAATCGTCTGTAAACGCAATATGTACACACTAAGCGAAAAGTCTCCGGATGAGATCCGGGATTTGCTGGATCGATACGGGATAAAACATGGCCCTGTTCTGGGTAAGCAGCGAATATGGCTTGCCAAATATACACGTTTTTTGCTGCATACAATATCTGCGCTAATAATATGGGATATTCTTCTTCTTTCTCAACTCAAGACTCCACCCGAAGTTTGTACGAAAAGAAAATAAGAGAAGCGATGGCCAAAGAGAAAAGAGCTTCGCAAACAAAACCGGACAAAACCTACTACAGAGAGGGTAATTGGATGTAATACATTATTTTGACATTTTTAATAGCTGTTATGGTGTTGTTTGTATATAAGAGTTCGACATCGAAGTCTGCGGCAGTCGCCGTAAAAACTACATTTCCCATCATGCAACGGTAGAATTTGTCAAATCCTGGCTTAGTTACAGCATTGGTTGCCATTGACAGCGACAGACGTCTAATTCCGTTTAACTCTTTCAGTCATCTGATAACTATTCAAAGGTTTAAGACCCTTAACACTTAATGGTGGTGAATGACAATGGGCATTAAATAAGTTAATTACCAATTTTCTCTAATGGCTGTGCTATTTTTTTAGTATTTCTAGATCATTAAACACTTAAAAATCAATAGAATGTGAATAAAAGCTAAATTAATGACATTATAATTCATATCAAATAGAAATACACCTTTTATACACAAAATTAATGGAACATTAATAAAAGCTAAATAATATCAAATAGAAATACACTTGATACTGCCTCAGGTAATTTTTGAACACACAAAACTTCAAAAACTGTATTCACTGTCGATTAAACTACATGGATGATGATGTTTTATGGGGTATTTTTTTCAGAGGAGGAAGTTACATATGTCTACAGTACACCTGTAAGTAAGGCATGATCATTTCCTATCCTTAAAATATTTTCCCACTTGGCTTTATGATATTTAAATTAATTGTCCATTTTTGATCATTGTCGTCATTGGTCTTTTTGTAGGCTAGGAGTGAATTGCCAGAAGTCAAGTAAGTTACATTGCAAATTGTTTGTCCTTTTTTAAATATTTATTTGATGTCTTATATAGTCATTTTCAAGCCCTATTTTTTGGGGGGGGAGAAATGATATGATTCTACTCCAATAATTGACTAATTTGGGGAGAAAAAAATGTTTTGCCCTTAGTTAATTTTTTTAAAAACTTTGTTTGAATGTGAATTGTGAGCCTCAAACTTCAATTCTCACAAATCACACGTTTTAATGAAGATTTGGAAAAACACTTAACAGCCATGTCGCCAATAAAAAGCTATTCTCATCTCACTCTCTCGAATATTACTGCTATCTCTTGACTACAAATATTTAATCTTGCTTCTATTTAATGCCGACACATAACTAACTCCACATTTGAGCCGTTTTGTTCTTTTGACTGACGAATTTGTGCGCTTTTATTTTTGTGCAGCAGTAGGCCTTACATGAGAGCAAGACCGGGTTGGACTGATGAGAGGGAACTTCAACATGAGTGAGTATTTTGTCTGAAAAGTAGCCGAGCAGAGCTGTCAAATTCTGCAAATCTTGCGTAGTTTACTACATTTTTTAAAAGTTTTCCTTGTCCTCAGACACTACAGCTACAACACATCGTCCCCTAACACGAGCGCCAGCCTGAGGGCAACACCCACAAAGTCCTATGAAAATGTTCCCAAAGAACAACCTCAGTCCTCACGCTTCATCCCAGTCTGGATGCAGTTGGTGTTCTTCGCAGTGGCATTGATCTTCCTTTACTTTGTCTTCGCCAATATGGAGAGCAACGATTACACTAAGAGCATCGAATGATTTCGACGGGGTGGATGGAAGACCAATCAATTTATAGAGCTACTTAAATATTTTTAATCACAGAGGTTTTATTTTCTCGGCTGTGGTTAAATGACAAGACGACGTTGTTTTAGTCTAAGCCCCGTATTTGTGTCATTTGAGTCTACAGAGGATTTGGGCCACTGAAGGGGGAAAAAGGGTGGCCAAGATTCTTATCTTTAAGTCAAAATTCTGAAAATAAAGTCAAAATTCTGAAAATAAAATCAACATTCTGAATTTGAAGTCAAAATTCAGAGAATAAAGTCAAAATTCAGAGATTAAAGTCAAAATTCAGAGAATAAAGTCAAGATTCTGAGATTTGAGTCAAAATTCAGAGATTTGAGTCAAAATTCAGAGAATAAAGTCAAAATTCAGAGAATAAAGTCAAAATTCAGAGAATAACGTCAAAATTCAGAGAATAACGTCAAAATTCAGAGAACGTCAAAATTCAGAGAATAAAGTCAAAATTCTGACAATGAAGTCAAAATTCTGACAATAAAGTCAAAATTCTGACAAAGTCAAAATTCTAAAAATAAAGTCAAAATACTGAAAATTATCAAAAATCTGAAATTTGAGTCAAAATTCTAAGAATAAAGTCAAAATACTGAAAATTGTGAAATTCTGAGATTTGAGTCAAAATACTGACAATAAAGTCAAAATTCTCAGATTAAAGTCAAAATTCTGTCCCCCTTTTAGTCCTCAGTAGCCCAAACGCTCTCCCGTACAGGTCTATTCCTAGATGTCTGCCCACAATACGATTTTTTGGGGCTCGCTTATTTTTGTATTCACCTAATTGCAACGTTTTGCTCCCGGCAGAATGAATAAAAAATAAAGTTTAAAACACTGGTTTTGAATGAGGAACATATTTAAATCAACAATAGCATTTTCATTCAACGTGACACGCATTGAAATGCAGTTACGTACATAAATGACATATCATTCGGCGACGATTGAAGTCAAAAGATCTCAAATTGTTCCGTCGAAGCAAGTGCGCGGGTTAATAGTGTTTGTCATTAGTACAGGTGGGCTCGTCAAAATGCTCAAGTCACATGATTTTGCCTCTTAAGTAGCAGCTCTCAATCCTAGTGCAATACGTAATTACTAAAGTGAGCCCCAAGACTTGACTTTGAGCTCAACGGCTCCATTTCAGCCACCTCAGGGCAACAAAGGCTTACGTGATTATATCCGCCGTGCGTCCTGCCTGCTGAGGCTTAAAAACAAAATATTCCAAACCCTGTTTGTCGTTTTACAGAAAGCCCCCCCCTTCCTTTTTAAACACCTCTGCAACTCAACTATTTTCTGCCTAGTAAACAAACTTAATAATCATCATTTTATGTGACATGAACATTTTGGAACACTGAGCATCCATCACAATATGACCACTATATGATCGTATGCAGTATAATGTATTAGCATGTACTACCGTATTGGCCTGAATATAAGACGACCCCCTTTTTCAAGACTCAATTTTGAAAAAAAGACTTTGAACACCAAATTCAATTTTTACATAGAAAATAACGACAATACATCTGAAACAAGTGATCATTATACAAATTTGAGAAAAAAGCATGTTATTTTGCCTCATTCAAACATGCAAAAAAATCTTAATATCAACATTTAAATATGTAAACTAAAGTGCAATCACATTTATATATGAATGGCTTGTTTTTTGAAATGTAAATGAACCAATCTACTATGTTAAAATAACATAACTGCATTTACCATCAGTATTCGGCTTTCACTTTAAAGATATATGGCGCCATCTAGATTTATGAATGGGTATCATCATTAGACCCCAAATGTAAGAAAACCGACACTTTTTCAACCTTATTTCAATGCAAAAAAAAACCACCGTCTTATATTGGGGCCCATGCGGTACTTTATCTTAACTTACCTTTGTCCAATTTGAATCCAAACCAAACAATACCCAAGTGGTTAAAGGACAATACCAAACAGTTAAAACCGTTACGGAACGGAATAAACCTAAAGAATGTCACTTTGATACAATCAAGAAAAGAAACCTGAGAAATGCCCAGTTTCTAATTTTGTGGCAATCACTTGCTCCAGTGTGTCACTATAAGTGCACCTGGGTGCGTTAAAATGGCAAACACCATTCGTTTGTTCACTTCTATTCGTAACCTCGAGGCCTTAAAGACATGATGGCTCGCATGTGTAGTGGCAATAAAGCGATTGACAGATATATTCAAATGAGAACACAGTAGAGAAACCAAGTACCATCCAGAGTTGGGAAGAAGTGGTTGTCGTGGTGGAATGCCGACGGGTTTTACGAGTCTACGCCTTTCCATCAACACGTCAATAACAGGAGTCCCCAGTCCACTTCCTAGGATCAAAAAGCAAAAACGCATCCTCCATTATAATCCGTAACATTTGTTTTTCAACATGTTGATTTTGTCAAGAAGGGGACATTAGAAAATGTTATTATTAAGTGCAGTCATACCTTGAGATACGAGCTTAATGCGTTCCCGCACCGAGCTCGCATGTCGATTTACTTGTATCTCAAATCAACGATTCCCATAGAAATGAACTAAATTACAAATTAATTTGTTCCCACCCTCTGAAAAAAACACCAATGGAAAAACATATATTTATTGGTTGTAATTCACCATCTACTAAATAACTAGTGGTTATGATGTTTAATACTAAAATGAGACTTGACGGATGCGCTCGTAACATAACAAACTTTAAATTTAACTTAAATGAACTTAGATTCCTATTCACACACTTAAAAAAGTTTTAATCTTACGTTACATTAAATTTAATACTTGTGCAATAACCGCGGCTTTCGAGGCGAACTTTCTCCTTCTCCATACGTATTGGCGAGCCAGCTCAGTCACGTGTACACTACTCATGTTTTTCAATTATTTCATGCTTGATATCGATTGTCATCATACGCCTTTTCTTCTCACTACCCTTCATTGCACCGGCTTGCTTTGGACCCATTGTGTTTCCCTTAATTCTGCACTAACTAACGCAAAAAAAACCACGGAAAAAAATGCTACGCTCCGCCCAGTGATCGTAGATATCTTTGCACGAGGGAGATGCGGCGAGAAAGACAGTGCGCTGAAATCCTAAGCAGCCTCTCGCGGCCTGGCCACCTGGCTGCCTTGAATGCTCATATCTCAAAATTTTTCTCAAGGCAAACATTTGCTCGGAATTTTACTCGTATCTCAAATTCCTCGTATATTGGTGCACCCCTATGTTAGGGTATTACTGTAGATGGTACACGGTCGATTGGTCGCCGGTCTTTTGGTCGCCGATCTTTTGGTCCCCGGTCTTTTGGTCGCCCGGAAGGTTATTGATAATTACCATTTAAATCGTTGCTCAAATTCCCTAAATACAAACTGCAAATTACTATTTAGTCATACTTAATGCCCTAGTAATTATTAGGCTAAAGAAAAGCTCCAAATGTCCCGGACTTTTATTGTTTTTTGTTGGAGAACTTGTTAAGACCCTGACTGACGTAGCTTCTTAAAGGGACAACGCATGTAGTACATACAAACTCTTATACACTAACACGTCCGCTCAGTGAAACTGCTCAGGGCCATTGTTGGCTTTTATTGATGCGTAGACCATGTTGTTTTACCTTGTTTTGTCGCGGTCTTTTGGTCGCCCGTTGTCCCGGTCGGTGCGATCAAAAGACCGCGACCAAAAGACCGGCGACCAAAAGACCGGCGACCAAAAGACCGGCGACCAATCGACCGGCGACCAATCGACCGGCGACCAAAAGACCGGCGACCAATCGACCGGCGACCAATCGACCGCACACGACTGTAGATAGATGAACATACATACCAAGCCATGTGTTTGGCTGCATCCGCCATCATAGTTTGTTGATCGATAAGGCAACATAGGTGTTTTCCACACCTGTAAAACAAAGGCATGGGGCAATAAATCAATGTCAAAACATACACAATGTTCAAAATTCACTATTATCTCCATGTTTTACAGAATCTGTGTACTTTTTTTTGTTACATGGCAACATCCAAAATAAGTGTTGATGTTACGGTGTCGGACGGTAATACTAAATACACCTTTTAAGCAAAAACCAAGGTTTGGAGAAGCGGCCGGTGACTTACAGGATCTGCTCTCCCGCTCCAGCTCAGATGGTTTCCTATCCTTGTTGAACAGCACTTTGGCCACAGTGAGAATGATGATGACAGCTACCACAAATGTAAGGCCAGACACGAGCCAGCTGATCACAGCTGGACTCAGAGCAGGTTCCGGGTCTGAAGGAGGCACAATTTTGCGCCGTGATATACAAGATTAATACACAATTTGCTGATCCACTGGTCTACAAAACATAGGGCAATATCTGCTTCACACATAAAAATGATTTACTAACTAATACTTGTAACGTGGATTGGAAAACAAAAGATTTTAGTGGCTTAAGTATTCAATATATGCGCAGCCTGCTTGACACCATACGCCACTTTTATGATTATATCTAACCACAATTAGATACGTGACCTCATTTATTCTTCGGAACACCAACTGAATTTTTTTTTCAGATATCAGGAGCAATGTTCCCTTTAATTTTTTGTTTGTCTGGGCAGAAAGACAACCTCCCTGAGCACACCGAGTACCAGTATGAGCAACATCATCATTGCTCGCTATGGGCACACACCAGTATCACACCTGCCATAAGCAGGTGTAGGTCTACTACACATAAATGATTTAGTAATAATAAAATGTAATGACTATTATCTATGAATGGGCGGCCCGGCGGATGAGTGGTTCGCGCGTCGACCTCACAGCTATAAAAAAAATGGGATTTTATTTTGTGCGCTCCATATGATTTGCTGTGCGCAGAGAAGACGAGAGTAGTGCGCAATTGCGCACGCGCGCAGCTTAGAGGGAACATTGATCAGGACTTTACAACACCTGAGCCAGTCCTCGTGGGAAATGCGGCCCTTCCGGTTGACAAACACTACCGCTTTCCACCACCAACGTTGCCAAAAATCACTGACAATTTAAAGTTACCGTATTTTCTCTCACATTAGCCGCCTCCGCGTATAAGTCATGCCCTTAAAATCTTGGAATTGAACAATTTCTCCGATATAATCTGATTCACAACTTTCACCTCCATGTTCATGGTTTTAATAGAGTACAAATGTGTTACTTTGAAGGGAAAATTGGTATTTCTGAGATACTGTATGAATCGAAAGTATCAGCTGATTCCGAAAGGGTCTAATTTGTGCGCATATAAGCCGTACTCTCGATTCAGTCAATTTTTTTAGCAACAAATATGGCATATACTTGAGAAAATACGGTACTTATTGTTTTAACAGTTTTGATCCGATACTCTATCTAAAAAAAACTATAGCCAATTGACACTTTTGACCCCATTTTTCGATTTCACCAATTCAAATGTAGTCACGCCACACTACTTTTATCCAGGAAGCATTTTGCCGGTAGACCAACACAATCACCCCTCGTGAGTATACGAAGTCTAGCCTGGAAATAAACTAGCCCCCGAAAAAGTTTTACCTCTTATAGATATGGGCAGGGCTTGGCTTTCTCTGGAAACAAACGTCCGCCCCCCAAGTTGGACGCGATAAAGACAGTAGTAGTAACCCTCGTTGGAGCTCTGGGCGCCGGTGAAGGTGAACGTGGCGGAGGGGTTGGGGGCCGCCAGAGAATGGCGAACCGTGCCGTTGGGGCGAATGAGTCGCAGCTGAAAGGAGCCCCCCGGGTACGGCTTCGGGGTGGAACAGGTGATGTTAAAACTGTGGCCCTTGATGACGTAACCGGCCGGGGCCTCGGATGATGTGTTGTACCAGTGGCGGGGGGTCAGGAGGTCCACTACGATCACAAAAAAGATGGAACTTTGTCTATCGAGGTTGGTTTCTCACAAAAATTCAGTTAAAAATATATCTTTTTATGGGAAAACGCTCTAGAAATCAAATGATTTGGTGACAAAGTTGACATCTTTTTGAATTCGTTGGGGGGCATTGAGAGTGCAGGATTTCCAGGTCCTTTGAAGTAGGAGGGCGGGTCATTCACTGCCACCCTCTCAATTCAACTAGATTGGACGTCTGCTCCTGATAAACTCATTTAAAGAGTTGTACAGTAATCCCTCGATTATCGTGTCTTCACTTTTCGCGAAGTCACTACTTCACAATTTTTTTCCGCTATTAATTATAAAAAAATACATTACTTTTTTTTAAGTTCATAAAAATGTGAAAATTCACGCTGAAACTCATAAGTGGAAGCCACTCCCCTGAAGAAGAAGAAAAATGTATAATAGGGGTGACCCTACTTCATGATTTTTCGATTATCGCGGCCATGTCTGGTCTACATTACGGCGATATTTGAGGGATTACTGTAATTGTGTTTGTAAGTGACAGATAATTGGACGTCTCTCATCGTCCATGGCACTAAAAGAGTTCAATGAGTCAATAAAAAAAAAAGTATTAATGCTATATGCTGTCATAAACATTTTTGCACTAACGTCAAGCTAAATATTTTAATACCAATGAGAGCAGTATTCTGTAGCTCGCTGCTTATATACAAATAAATCTTGCGCTTTATAGTCAGGTAAGCCCTAAAGTTAAACTATTACAAAAATTTATAGAGTATACTTTGTAAATATCTCCGAATTTTTGTCCTGTGTGGCTTGTATACAAATACTGTTTTTCTTGAAGCTATTAGTCAGGTAAATATATACTACAGTAATCCCTCGATTATCGCAGCTTCACTACATTGCGTTTTTTTTTCTGGGGGAAATTTTTTTTGTTAATTACTTTTTTTTTCAAGTTCATAAAAATGTGAAAATCCACGCTGAAACTTATATATATATATACACACATTAAAAAAATAGGGGTGTCCCTACTTCGCGGTTTTTCGTTTATCGCGGCCATGTTCGGTCTACATAAACCGCGATAATCGAGGGATTACTGTATAGTCATACAATTACAGTAATTCAAGTATTACGAGGCAAAAGTGACTCACCAACAGTGATGTTGACCGAGTTGCTGGGTGGCGAGCTGAGGAGCTGCGAGGGCAAGCTCCCGCCGACCTTGTAGCGACAGCTGTAGCTGCCCTGGTGGAACGTCTCCACGTCGGACAGACTCATCTCCATCCGCGACTGCCTCGTCTCGGCCCGCTTGGTCACGAAGGGCGTGGACACGCCGTGCTTGTACAGGTGGAAGTCCTTGGCGTTGTAAATGGACAGGACGCTGCAGCTGAAGCGCACCGCCTCTCCCGAAGAGAAGACGTTGTAGGGGGACAACAGGGACAGGATGGGCATGGAGAGAGGACCTGGGAGCACAAGGCTTTACATTTCAGTGACATGAGGCTGAAATTGCTATCGTGTGAAGACAGTGCGAGCTCAAACACATGCGAACGCACGGTTGAATATATGACGAGGTTTGTTGTGTGATATTAAACCCCGTGTGCGGTCGATTGGTCGCCGGTCTTTTGGTCGCGACAAAACAAGGTAAAACAACACGGTCTACGTATCAATAAAAGCCAACAATGGCCCTGAGCAGTTTCACTGAGCCGACGTGCGAGTGTAGAAGAGTTTGTATGTACATGCGTTGTCCCTTTAAGAAGCTACGTCAGTCAGGGTCTTAACAAGTTCTCCAACAAAAAACAATAAAAGTCCGGGAAATTTGGAGCTTTTCTTTACCCTAATAATTACTAGGTCATCAAGTATGACTAAATAGTAATTCGCAGTTTGTATTTAGGGAATTTGAGCAACGATTTAAATGGTAATTATCAATAACCTTCGGGCGACCAAAAGATTGGCGACCGAAAGACCGGCGACCGAAAGACCGGCGACCAATCGACCGTGTACCTTAAACCCATGCCTGTCAAACACTGCCAATTGCACCCCTCATTAATGATTGCAATTCACCCTAAAAACTGTACAAGTGCAACGCGGCAAGAAATAAAATGAAAAAAAAATAATCTAAGTTTTATTTCAAAATCAAGGCTACTCACGTCTGGCCAGTCAGAGCACGTTTAACTAGGTAAGATGGCGACGCCTCTGGGCGAGCAGTGACAGGCACAAGTGAGTTTTTTTCACGTTTTATGCAGGATAAGTTTTTTTTTCTTGAATTTCCGTTCATAGATATTATCTTGTTTAGCGTTTTATCGGTTTATTTTTTTCTCTATTTTGAAATAAATAACCGTATCAGTCACATTGTCTTGCGTCATGACGTCATGGCGCCACGGCGTTATGGTGTTTCATATTTGTCAGCTTGCAGTTTCGTGCACGTCGTCTTTTTATGCGCAAATAAGCCGTACCCTCGATTCAGTCATTTTTTTTTTTTAAATAAATAACCATATCGAACACATTGTCTTGCGTCATGGCGCTATGGTGTTTCATCTTTGTCACCTTGCAGTTTCGTGCACGTCGTCTTTTTATGCGCATATAAGCCGTACCCTCGATTCAGTCATCATTTTTTTGTCTGACAAATGCAGCTTATATGCGAGTAAATACAGTGAATATGCACACACAATGATTTGCACTTAAAAAATAGACAATCTCACCTGAGCATTTCACCCCGGCGTCATTTTCATGGTTGCAAAGGGGATAACTGAGGACGAGGCCACAGCGGGTCAAGCTGGACTCGTGTCCCGAGCACTGGACATGCCGCAGCCAGATCTCCCCGGTGCCCGTCCCGTAGGCCGACCCGCGGCGGGCCGACTCGGCCACGCCGCAGGCCAGCTCGGAGCAGACCACATCGGCCTCGCGGAGGTCCCAGCCGTGGTCGCAAACCGTCCCCCACTGGTCATGTCGGAGAATCTCCACGCGACCGGAACACTCGTTCTCCCCATCCACAAGTCTGACACTTTCTGGGGAGCATAAACGATGTTTAGGATGAACCCGCTAAGCACCAGGGGAGAACAGTACGCTTTTTGCTGAAGATTTCTGCTTACCGAAGGCAGCGACTTTGTCCCGCAGAACGCCTAACAAACCTAAGACCAAATGAGAAGCTCGATTATTCGGCAAAATGATATTTTACTCTCTTGGGACTGTAATGAACATATGCCAAGAAGCCACAATGGTGCTGCCCATTTTTCTGGAGGATTCCAACTTTCAAGCTAGAGTTGCGATTTTAATCGACGGTTGAGGCTTTATTGTGAAATGGCACGTGAATTGAGTTTGGAATCTGGGTAGTTGAAAATAGGGGAACGCCATTTTGCGCTGCACACTTACAACGAGGGAGATCACCTATTTATTGATTTGTTTTTTTTTCTTGTGGCATGTTCGGAACTATATTCACAGAAAGTTGGTTGTTTACAGGTGAAAGAGTTTTGTTTTGTTTCAATAAAAGGGACTAAGTGAGGATACATGAATTAATACTTCAAATATATTATGTTGCTCTAATGACGCCACGGTTTGCCACATTGAGTTCCACAATGTGCCTAAAGTATGTCAAAGGGCAAGTCGTCAGGTCAAATGTCAAGTACATGTAGGTTAAGTAGAAAAGTTGTTTATGAAAAAAATAATTATACTTAAATTAATCTTAATTTGGGGGGAAATGGGTTGTATGATTGAGTTAATGGGTCAAACTATAATTTGGAATTTTTATATGAAATAAAAAGTCCCATCTATGATTCTATGGGCTTTAGAGAATAACAGGAATACAAATGTGAAAAAGATGAGTTCTATTTTTTTATGCCCCTGTGCCTAATAACGATGTTTTTTTAACGCACTGGTCATTTAATTTGGTGACAATCCTGAGTTCAGATTTTAAACGCAGATCAAAACCCGAATTGGGAACGATAAATAAGGTTTTCAAAAAATAAGATGTCAAAACAGAAGTGGCCGATAGTCAAACGTGATTAGCATAGTTAGCTTACCCGTTAACAGAATGTGGAGGAATGTCAGCATCGTTTCCCCTCACCCTCCCATCAAAAAGCGGGCTCGGAATGATGCCCAGCCGGCGTGCTTTTGAAGGAAGCAACAAACCTGCAACATTAGCGACAGGTAAAACGAGCAAACATTTAGCTTTAACTAAACGTGCAAAACGGATGTCATTTCGTACCACGACAAACACTTCCGGTAACAGAAACGTCGGGGAGCCAATGAGGAACGATGAAGGCTAACCAATAGGGAAGACTAATTCAATTGTTACAGTAAATATTCTGTTAAAATTGACATTTTAATTAGCAGTGTCAAAACTGCGCAGTATTTCTCATTTTTTACTGGTCTGCAGCAAATTAAGAAAATATGATTGTATACGGTCCGCATACGAAACTTGCACTGTTTTAACACTAGATGGAACTAGTCACTTAAACAGTGCCTCTATTAGCTCAGTTTTTCAATTATACGTTGAAATAAATAGATTAAATTATGCAGCATTACAGTATTTTGTCTTGCATAAACTGAAAAATAATACTGGGGGCTGCTTGAGTATTGAAATAGCGATTCAATACTAACACAAAGGAAATCAAGTTAGTTATAATTGTCATAATCTAAGAAATAAATCAAATGTGATGTCCACCTTATGTGGATGACATATCTTTGCGAGGCAGTTCTTACAATGACCAAAAATAGTCACCATTTATAAAGGTTAAAAACAATTGTAACAGGTTTTTCGCTACATTCCTATTCTTGTTTCCATATTTTGTCATTGTTGTCCTCAAGGGGTCGCTGTCCTCGCAGAAACGTTCTTTATTTTCGTCCATGAAGGTCAATTACTTCAGCACAGCGTAGTCTTTCCACTTTTTATAAATAATCTACTAGAATATGTGAATGACCGTCAGCATTTTGGAAAGGCGAAAAAAGTCTGGTGAACTTTTACAACAATTTTTCACGTCACTAAACTTCAAGGCATATTTTGAGTCACTTCAAAAACACTCACTTCTCTCAATTTATTGACTCGGTCAAATTAGCATCAACCTTATCTTTAGATATAAAGTGTTTTTTCAGAACAAAAGAAGTAATCACGTTAATTTTTTTATGCGTGTATTCAAGAAAAACTCAAGTTTTTCCAATTGAAATTCAACTTGAAGATAAGGATACATTATTTGTTCCAAAATGCAAGTGTTAAATTAAAGGTGACCAACAGCACTAATATTAGCACTTAAAAGTTGAATAGTTTCATTCAAAAAAAAGAAGAAAAAAAACTCCAACTGTCAAGCAGGTTATCAATGATCATACAAAGAAAGTAGTCCAAAAAAATAAAACAAAATAATTTAGTTAACTTAACAAGTCCTCTGAAAAAATGGGTTTCCTTTGTTTTTCTTTTTCTTTCAACTCCACAGGATTTGCAACTTGTTCTATTTTAAGCTCTGGACAAGTTTTCAGTAAAATGTGCTCTTTAGAAAACAGAACAAGTGGCTTCATTTCCAAAATAGAAGTCTTTCAGGCACCGTAACAGCGTGAAGGGCTGGGAATTTCTTTGTGTCCAGCCGTGTGATGCAACATCGGTTTGCCGGCGAGAAAAGCCCAAGTCGCCTGATAGCCCCTTCATTCTTATTATTTTTGTTGTTATTATTTTGACGTGGAGTCTCCCAGGAGGTGGACAATGAGTTCATACGTGGAAAGGACGATGGCCGTGTTGGGGATTTGTTTAATTAGCTGTGGAATGAGTCCTCTATAAAAAGCTGCATAACCTTCCTCCAAAGCTATTAACCTCCCCGTCTGAAAGAAATACTTGTACTTGCTGCCTTCCTCCCGCAGTCTTGTCCGAATGACCTCTGCAAGGGGAAAAAAACATGACTAAGTCATTATGGTAAAATAAAAAAGTTATAAAAGTGTCACCAAAAGTTTTTGATGGGCGCAATATTACTTTATAAATTGCCAATACGCAACATTATTGTTGATTTTTTCAAAAACCCCAAAATAACTATTAATAGTGACAATATTTTCTAATAAACCATCCATTCAAATGCAATATGAGGTCATTCTGACATAAAACAAACTATTAATTACTTTAAAATTGTTTTACAATGCATAACATACCATTAAAAGCTACCTTAGAGTAGAATATAAAATAGGTTTAAAAAAATATATATATATGCTTTTTTATTTTTTTTGCCAATCAGTAATCAGTTTTGTCATAATGAACATCATTTGAAAGTTATCTTTGTGTCGAGCAAAGCTATTACTTTAAAACGTTTACTTGTTGATTTAAAAAAAGAAAACTATTAAGTGACAATATTTTCTAATAAACCATGCATTCAAAAGCAATGAGGTCATTTTGACATAAAACACACTTAATTTTTTTTAAAAAAATCACAATGCATAACATACCATTAAAAGCTACCTTAGAATAGAATATAAAATAGGTTTAAAAAAAAATATATATATATGCTTTTTTATTTTTTTTGCCAATCAGTAATCAGTTTTGTCATAATGAACATCATTTGAAAGTTATCTTTGTGTCGAGCAAAGCTATTACTTTAAAACGTTTACTTGTTTATTTAAAAAAAGAAAACTATTAAGTGACAATATTTTCTAATAAACCATGCATTCAAAAGCAATGAGGTCATTTTGACATAAAACACACTTAATTTTTTTAAAAAAAAATCACAATGCATAACATACCATTAAACGCTACATTAGAGTAGAATATAAAATAGGTTTAAAAATAAATTATATATATAAATATAAATATGCTCTTTTTGATTTTTTTGCCAATCAGTTTTGTCATAATAAACATCATTTGAAAGTTATCTTTGTGTCCAGCAATGCCATTACTGCAAATGTGCACGCTACAATGCTAACCGTAAGCTATACAAAAAGTGCATTTTAACTATGTTTCACATCGTTTTCAAATGCTGTAAACTAGCAAGTTTGACCCTTTAATTACAAATATTGCATTTAGAGCAGTCTACATGTAGCTCGTACATTGCCTTTCACCTTTAGCCTCAATGTAGCAATGCTAACGCGGTACAATGTGTAATATTAATGTGTACTCATTTAGTTTTATGTCGGAACACAAGTCCTAATGTTGGTGACCGATAAACAACTGCGTAAGGAGGGAAGTTTTGGCACACGGAGGTGCCGTGACAAGGCGTCTAGGCTACGTTCTTACCGTGTGGGTACGCTATGCAGGACGCGCAGCCTTTTGAGAACGCAGCCGCCAACATCAAGCGCAGAAAGTCAGACGCCCGTTTCTCGTTTTCGCTGTTGGGCGACGTCAGCTGGTTGTCAGCGAGCCTCTTCTTGAGCGTCTCATAGATGAGGAAGCAGATCATGGTCTCGGAGATGCCGGCATAGGATGCGGTCAGGCCGCGGTAGAAGCCCCGGATGCCCTCCGTTTTGTACACGTGACGGGCACACTGCAGGGCGTTCATCTTCTTCTCCCCCCGGGCTCTGAAAAGTCAAAAACAATCAATTAAAAAAAGATCTGTAATTCATCCATTTTTTTAATGTCTAATGTGTGTTTGTGCAAATATTGGGAAAGTTAAATAGCCTCAGTAAAACTCATGTATATGTAAAATACCTACCTTTTAGCTAACACTAGATGGAGGTTCTTTCTAAACCACAAAAACTTTTCTTCAGTGTTTTTAATTAATTTTTTTAAAATTCGAGTTGTGGGGTAAAATAGCGGATATCCGTTTGTGAAGCTGCAAAATACCACGTGCCAATTTTCATTGTTTTGCAACCCGTCTTTCAAATATTAAGCTTTTGGTAAGCATGATATTGAAAGGAGCTAGCTTTCAATGTCTAACTTTGCAGGTGAATGAGTAACAAACTTTCCTTGCAGTTTGCAGGAAATAATTCCATTATTTTCCCCAACACGGATGAGCGAAGTTATTTAGCGGATAAGAATTTAAGGCAATATTTCACCTTCCACACCACCCCCAATGTGCGTGTAAATATAGACTCTTCCTGTGTACACGGGCCGGTGCGTCAGCGCTGTGTATTTACAGACACAGATCACAAGCTCAGTGTCACGACGTGACTGGCCCAAGGACAGCGAGGCAATGAAGGACTTTGCCCACGCAAGTAATGGATTGAGCGTCTATTTCTTTCTTTTACCAACCACGCAACACACGCTCTGTTGTATTGGTTGCTTTCCTACGGCCTGCCCGATGACGTATTGTGGCAATCTACTCTGTACGGGGGTAAAGAAAGCCCTTGATGCAAGACAAGAGTACACAGAACAGTTGCATTTAGGGCTGTACTCACTTTTTTTCGAGCTGCATCCTGGTTTTCACCATCCAGACGGGGTTCATCAGGGAATTTGTCGCGAAAGCTGACAGAGGACAAACTTAAGATTATTCTCCAATTTCAATCATTTACAGAAAGGAAGGAAAGTACACTGGAGCACTTGGAGTCTAATCCAGAATTCCCCAACATTTTAAAAGGCACAGGTGACAAAGTGGCGGCCCGGGGGCCAGATTTGGCCTACCGTATCATTTTGTGCGGCCCGAGAAAGTAAATCCCAAGTGCCGACTTTGTTTTAGGATCAAATTCAAATGATTATATAGATGCATATTATATCTTTTAAATCGATAATTCAAATTTTTCCTTTTGTTTTTAGTTCAAAAAGCATTTTGTGAAATCTAAAAATAAATATAAATATTTTCTGTTTTCCACTATACAATAGTGAACATAATTCATTTTGTTTCCTTTTCAAAAGGAAAAAAACAAATGATTAAAATACAAAAAGGTCAAATAAACATTTTTTAAAGATCTACAGAAAAACGGCATATTTAGGGCTTTTTATCCAGTTCTTTTAATACAATTAAAAACATAAAAAATAAAAAAAATATCTAAAAATGAGCCAGCCCACATGAAATCGAGTTTACATTAATGCGGCCTGCGAACCAACCCGAATTTGACACCCTTGTTTTAAGGAATGAGTGACCAGTTTGATTTCAGCACTATTTCCAGAAAGCAGCGTAAAAAATGACAACTCACCATCTTGCTTAACCAATTGGAGCTGTTCAGCAAAGAGACTTAAATTGTAATATTTCTAGAATTAAGTCATACTTTACAATATTACAGAATTAAAATGAGAGTAAAGTCATGTCGTTGCTTATTTTTATGTTCTGTAGACTGGAAGTTTTTATTTTCGGTGACATACGAGCTATTTTGGCATAATGTTAAAGAGATCAAATAGAATTATGTAATACTAGAATAAAAAAGTTGGCTGGAAGTTGTTTGGGGTATGCAGATATCAATTTTAGGCAACGTCAAGGCTATTTGAAGACAAAACGTGCCGCAAATCTCTCCCCGTGGCCAAAAGGTTTTAAATGCTTCGTCGCGTGGTTCGCTTGACCGTCGTTCTGAAGGTCATTTTTGGAATAACGCATCACGCGACAGAGACAAGCATCCACAGGGTGTCAAGTTATATTCCAAAAATAGTTTCGGACCTTTCGGACTCTAATAAATCATTCAAATGGTAATTACATTTGATTTTTTTACTGGATGTTGGAGATTTTATGAGGGCAGCTCACCTGCAATACCGGCAGAGGACATATGTACAGCGCCACTGTTTGGAACAAGCAACCCATTGAAGAGCTCTTTGGATTTGGAATAGGCGGCAAAGTAAATGGCTCTGAAAAACACAAGAGAACAAAGAATTGAAATTCTACAGTGGAAAAAATAAAAAAAAATTGCACTAAAAACACAATGTGACCCCATCCTCAGGCTGTAAAATTTGCGATTGTGGTTTTCTAACAGCCATGCCGTTCTCAATGGTTGACCTGTGTGGGTGCGTCTCGTTTCAGGAACACACGGTCACTGCGCCAGAACGGGCTGAATAAGCACTAACGGCCCCAGTGGTTACGAGAGCTGGCCTGAATGGGAAAACATCCAACTTGCCTCACGGGTTATGGTGATGGTGGCGCAACAGGAGAGCTCGTGACATGACTATTTATTAACCATATGGGCCAAAAAAGACCATGAAGGCCTTCAGCCAGAAGTTTTAAAGTCCAATCAGTGGCTTGTGATGCATTCAAGCAGGATTAGAATGAAAAAGTTACCTGCTTGACACACAAGTGATGAGAATACCAATTCTACTAGAATCAATTAGTTTGAAGACAAGCTGTCAATCAATCAATTATGACAACACTGCAATTTCTGTGAATTGATTCCATTCTAACAATAAAAACAGAAACCTTAGTTTGGGATTTTGTCCTGCAACCCAAATGTTCTAAAACCTAAAATTCAACAGCATGATAAGGAGTAAGAACTATTTCATTTGACTTTAGTTCCACAGTAACTTTAGAACAAGCACAGATAGCTCTTATTGCAGCCTCACTGCAACATAACTTTGTGTTACAAAAATACAATGAAGAAAACTTGTGTAAAGTTAGAAAGAACTAAAAAAAAAATAGTAGTCAGTTCCTGCTGCCTGTGCTTTACCTTGACGGAGCCACGCCAACAAGATTTGGCCCCAGACCACGGAAAAGAGATCGTGGTCCCTCTTTCTCCAGAATTGACCTGAAAGTTAAAAAAAAAAATAGGAGAAATAAATAGATTTTTCTCCTCAACGGGTTAAGTTGGTCAAACAGCCAAACGTTCATTTATGGAATCAAACTCTGCTTTATTAATAAAGTGGATATTAATAAACCCGGCTAAAACGATTCCAAGAGTTACACAAGAAGTGCACGCTAGAGACCAGCCCATCAGAAGCCCCCCCAAACAGACACATGCAATTGGCTAGCTCACTACAACACCCATAAAACGTGTTTAGCATTATGTGACCTTCTGTACTCTGAGAACTGCAAGTCTGCTGTGGAGCAGAGACAAAACAGACTGTTGGCTTCTGTTACCTACACTCAAAAAACAGCCTTTTTTTTTTTTAAAGCCTATCTTATTTTAGTGCAGGGGTCTCCAACCCATTTAGTTTCGCAGGCCACATTAATGACAACTAATTTATTTTTGGCCTAAAAAGTTAACTTACTTGCCACCAGTGACAGCGCTGGACATCCAATCTATTTTGTGACGAGAGATTGAACACTGTTCGTTTGTCAGTTCCTGCTGGTTTTTGAATTGCTCTAATCCACATGTGTCAAAGTGGCGGTCCGCGGGCCAAATCTGGCCCACCGCATCATTTTGTGTGGCCCGGGAAAGTAAATCATGAGTGCCGACTTTCTGTTTTAGAATCAAATTAAAATGAAGAGTATAGATGTATTAAATGTCCTGATTTTCCCACTTTTAAATCAATAATTGTAATTTTTTAATCAATTTTTTCTGTGTTTTTAGTTCAAAAATCATTTTGTAAAATCTAAAAATATATTTAAAAAAAAAAAGCTAAAATAAACATTGTTTTAGATCTATAAAAAGCTGAATATTCAGGGATTTTAATCCTGTTCTTTTAATCCATTTATAAAAAGTCTATCTAAATGTGTCTAAAATGGTCCGGCCCACATGAAATCGAGTTGACGTTAACGTGGCCCGCGAACCAACCAGAGTCTGACACACCTGCTCTAATCCTAACGAACAACCTTGTTAAAATCAAAATGACTGTTATTGAAATTGTTTTGAGGTCAAATTCACAGAGTGGTTGTTATTTATGGCCAACAAGGTAGACTACTTTACTGTATGTTATCTGGAACACCAACTGTAAAAAAACACGCGTCATTGCAGTACGCACGCAATGGTTAAAAAAACATGAGTTAAAGCTATGTGACACCTGAACTGGCACTCAAATGTGCTCCATTCACACTGGTGCCGCGGCATTCCGGTTTATAATCCATAAGGTTTTAATTGAAATCCCATTGTCTTCTGCTATTGTGACAGCTTCCTCTCTTCTGGGAAGGCTTTTCATATGCATTTGGAGGGCGTTTATATGCACTTGGGACCGTAGTTATAGAAGCACATTTGTGGGGTCAAGCAAGGAGTCGGATGACAGTTCTGGATTTTAACGGTGCATGACCATTTTAGTGGATTATTTTAACTGCAATGCGGAATCCTGACTTCTCAAGACAAATCCCTGAAATCAACAATACATAGAAACAGAGACCTAAACCTTTTAGAAAGCCTTCCCAGATGCTGTTTGGGCTACAAAGGACGGACAAGGGTGGCGTCATAACAAACTCTCCAGATTAGAAATGAGATGCCACTTTAGTTCACAAGGAAGTTGCCTTTAAAGCAATGTATGTTTGGATGTCCAAGGCCAAAGGATATCAAGTCTACATACACGGCATACCAAACCAGTTTAAGACTGTCTTTCTCTAGGGCACAAGTGTAAAAAGTGTCATCATTTTGTGCGGCCCGAGAAGGTAAATCATGAGTGCCGACTTTCAATTTTAGGATCAAATTCAAATCAAGATTACAGATGTATATTATATTTCCTGATTTCGCCCTTTTTCAATCAATAATTAGAATTTTTATTTAATCCACTTTTTTGTTTTTAGTTCAAAACGCATTTTGTAAAATCTAAAAATATATAAAAATATTTTCACTTTTCCACATGTTCAATATTAATGTGGATTTTAATTATGTTCAATATTAATAATTAAACAAATATTTTGTTTCCATTTGACATGAAAACAATTGATTAAAAGACGTAAGAAAAAAAAAAAGCTCAAATAGACATTGTTTTAGATTTATTAAAAAAAACTGAATACTTGGGGCTTTTGATCCAGTTCTTTTAAAAAAATCTAAATATTATACCTAAAATGGTCCGGCCCACATGAAATCGAGTTGACGTTAATGCGGCCCGCGAACCAACCCAAGTTTTAAATGAATTTCTAACTTCAACACTGCTGTTGCAGAAACCCATTCCAAATACATAAATTTGGAGCGTCATCATTTACATACATAGCCACATTATATCAAGTATACGAGTGTCACATTTAAGAATAACATTTTTTTTTTAGATGTGTGATTGCTTTCTGGTGGAAACTGCGCCTGTGTCGGAGCGTGCAGCTGTTTAGGAACACCGAGAAAGAGCAGGCAGGACACAGTGTACTTAATCTTGAGCAAGATTAGTGACACGCATTGGTAGGCCGGCTGATCATTTTTTTCCTTGTCGTATTCTAGACCAGTATTTCCCAACCCTTTTTGAGCAGCGGCACACTTTTTGCATTGAAAAGATCTCAAGGGACACCGCCATCTGAAAATCTTTTAATTTAAAACTATGTCGCCAATATTAACCATAGTCATTCTGATCAAAGTTTTATCAGCAGGAATCAAATAAACGTCCAACATTATTCCAAATTCTCATTTTTTACATTGACCTAAAGTCACCAAAAGTTGATGTCTGCAGACCCTGAAAAACTTCCGGTTTGAGTGTTGCAAAAACAAGTAATGTCGTAATTTTAATTGCATAAGTTTATGACCTTTTCTCCAAATATGACTTAAATCTCCTAATATTAAGCAAAATAATTTAGTGCTCACACAGACTTCGTCGCCAAAAGTTGATGCCCTCGAAACCAAACAACTTCCGCTTCATGTTAGAGAAAAATAAGCAACAAAATGACTGCTTCACAATTGGAATCTTGCAATAGTATAATCTATAATTTAACATTCGTCATGTTTTGATATTAACCTTGTAATAGTTCAATTTTGATCTCATTATGGTCATACTAATTTTTCTCTGAATATTACATTGTATGACTTTTTGCAATTTCCCATGGCACACCAGTGTTTGGGAAACACTGATCTAGACTGCATATATAAAATACAGAAGCATGTTTGAACATATTGAGATATTCCACTCAGTAACGACTTAGAAAAGTCCATAGGTTGCTATCAGTGAAAATTGTTCCACACCCCAAAGACCTGGAACACAATGTTCCCACCATATGTAGACAACTTAAAAAAAAAACAAAAAACTTCAAAACTCCATGCGCCAGAGGGCTGATAGGGGTTGCATATGATGACATTTTACCGTAAGACTTGCACCAGCCCGGGCGTAACAGTCCCCGGTCGGATAACCCCGGTTCCACTGAGGGTGCCCAGATGGACCTGAAAAACAGGCCGGAGGGCAAGACCGGAGGACTGCAGTCGGGTCTTTAACACCTCCAAAGGGCATGTAACGATGGCTCCAACAGTGCCGCTGCATCTGTAAAAGGATACGGGAAGAAGAAAAAAAAAGTACAGTACTTAGTTGGTATGTTTGAAATATTTCACACATCTGATTCATTCCTAATTTGGAAACTCTAAAGCTGCAAGGCCGCTAGATCAAATGTATTTTGTTACGCAAGATGTCGTGTACTTCACAGGAACGGGTTTTTTTCTAGTGAATTTCAAACAAAAAAAATCATTTCTGCCTACTTTTTTGGCGAAACATTTATTTTAGGATGGAGGAAATCCATTCACTTTCCTGAGAAGTGATTCACAACTACTTCAGCAAGTTGAGAAATTATTCACGGTGTTCACATTTTTCACTCTTTCATAAATAAATCGATTTTACAGTGATTAACCCTTTGGCTACCAGATGCTGGAATGCTATGCTATGGAAAAATTGCATTTTACTTCTATATGTAGGTTTTATTACCTTCTTTTCCATAATTTTCTGACATGCCCATCTGTGACCGGTTGTTTTTTAATTGAAGGTTTTTTTTTAAACATGTAACATTAACCAAAAATAAAGCAGTTAGTGTTTATACAAATATTCGGTAAGTGACAAGTCACTAATAACATTTCTATCATGGTAAACCCTATAAAAAGCAGTGAGGACTTTAGAATGTGAAATCCAACCAAATGTAACTACCTCTTAACTCAAAGTGACATGTGACTTTCCAGTAAAGCCAATTTTGTAGATTTTGTATAGACACATGAACATTTGAATCTGCCTTCGTGTTAAAACAATTGTTCTCCCCAACAATTTTGCGGCTTTGTTTCATGTTGTGCAGTGCCAATTTTTCAAATGCCAATTATCTGCCTTGCCTCGATAATAATTGGCAAACAGGTCTCCCCTCTAGATTCATTTAGTAAAAGGGTGTCAGACTCGGGTCGGTTCGCGGGCCACTTTAACGTCAACTTGATTTCACGCGGGCAGGACCATTTTAGATATAATATTTAGATTTTTTTTTAATAAATGGATTAAAAGAACTGGATTAAAACCCCTGATTATTCAGTTTTTATAGATCTAAAACAATGTTTATTTTAGCTTTTTTTAAATATATTTTTAGATTTTTTAAACTAAAAACAGAAAAAAATGATTAAAACATTACAATTATTGATTTAAAAGGGGGAAAATCAGGAAATGTAATATACATCTATACTCTTCATTTTAATTTGATCCTACAACAGAAAGTGCACTCATGATTTACTTTCTCGGGCCACACAAACTGATACGGTGGGCCATATTTGGCCCCCGGGCCGCCACTTTGACACATGATTTAGTATAATGGGAATAGCAGAGCTACATTATGCGTGGTCTCATGTCACTGGCATATTGCTCGGACACTTCAAGGGTAAAATGGCGTCATTTGAATGGACCATCTGTTGTGAAAACGTGACCTTTACATCAGCTCGTCGCCGCGAGTCGCTTCGGTGCTACGAAGCGACGTTTCGTCTTTTGTTTTCGTAACGCTACAAGCCACACGAACCCGCGGATGCTTCCGTTTAGGGCCCCGGCCAACCTAAGGTTAGGGATCTTGGCAAACAGCCTCTCTCGTTACATAAGAGCGGCGAGCCTAGCAGCTCGTCGGGCCATCGTGCCAACAACAATCCGCCAGCTCCGGTTCAACGTGACAGCGCTCGTTTATATGTGGCATTTTAACGACCAAAACGCGATATAATCGCGGTCCGAAACTTGTTAACCAGCTAATAGCCAAGAGAATATAAGGCGAGGTCTATAATTATCTAGATGTAATGAGTAGGAGGTCGCCGTGGGACAACGAATGAATATTTAGTTTAGTTTAAAGAGAAGAAACATGTTGTAGAGGAAATACATGCAAAAATGCACTCTTTTTTTAAAAGGGCGATGAAATGCTAACGCTAGCTAACTGGTGCTAAAGGTTAGCACGCCACCGGCGAAAGGCCCCGAAACACCCCGGAATAATTGGACTGTGGTTGTATTGAAACATTCAAAGGATAAAAAGGTTTATGTTGGACATTTTGCGTTGAAGGCAGCGGCGTCCCGTCAACTTACCCTCCGGCGAAGAGATGCAGAAACGTGTCTTTCTGGGCCATCTTTCTACTCCTTTGTGCCTCTCGTATTTTCAAGGAACCACCATAGTTATGTAATTTGTCCGATGAAAGCGGTTGTGGTAAATTGTCTGGCGGTGGCTAGACGCTCCGAGGTAAGCGCTGGGCTTTTTCACGTGTTCGGAGGTTCTACTGCTGAGTCTCAGCGTGCCGGCTGGGCGGAGTTGCCAGGCAGAGGCGGACCGACTTCGGGCTCTGCCGAGGAGGCGTCGCCGAGAATGACGTCAGTGGGATGGAGGAGGGCGTCGCCAACGACGTCGGCACACGTGCTCGCAACCTACGTCATGTTCCGTCGATGGTCAAAGCCTTTGCAAGTAGTATACATAAAATTGCTTTGTTGTTGCTGAGGACGGAGGGACAAAAGGTTCACCAGGTCAAATTGTGTTCTATCTTCTAGGAAATATTTTTTCCCTTTCAATACACTTATTTTAAACTCGAGAGTTGAACTGGGTTCTTGGTTGCACACGTGATTTTGATTAGCTAAGCCTGCGTGGCTATTTTAGTTAAAAACAAACAAACTTAGACGTATATTGTCACTTAAATTCCTAAAATTTTAATAAAGTTAAAAAAAAATCATCAAAACAAATATACCCTGGTTATGGCCCCGAATAACTCGAAAATTGATTGTTTTTTAAGTCAATAAATCCATAAACAAAAAAAAAGTTGTTAAAATTAATACATGAAACCCACTCATGACCAATTTAGATTAAGACTAGACTGGTTAGTGTTAATGACCACTAGAAAAAAGTGTTTCCCCTTAGTTTGAATTAACCTCTATTTGTAAAGCCAAAAACTTTTCCCATTTAGATGTAAAATAGACCATTTTTTCATTCACCCTGCCTTGTAAAACAGTTCCAGACAAAATCCATTAAAAAATCTAATCCCTTATCTAAGAGCATTAATACATTGCAGACACCCCGACTCCATTCAGCTCTTTACGACCGGTGTGTATAGTAGTACATTTTGAAGGACACGTCAAGTTCAAAACTTGAGACAAAAACAAGCCTCTATTATGATGCCTATTGAGTTACATAACAAGGTTTGGCAGTAATAGCACATCCAAATGTTTACTAGCAGGGTGCTATAGCCCAGTCCAGCTGTGATAAGAAATGGAAATAACAAGAGATAAGACATGAAAAACAGTCTTTCCCACATTTATAGTAAAAGTGGAAATGTAATACGGGCCACGGTTACTTTCAGAAAACAGTGCTCAGGTCAAGAAGAAATAATCTTTAATCGATGCATACAAATAAATCTACACCAAGAAATACAAATGAAATGCAAGCATTAAGGAACAGACAGCTTGTTGCAAGTAGAGTCGTGATCAACCAGCTTCATGTCTGAAAATACCAGAACGATACGATCGTACGCAACATGGCCTTTGACAATGTCGGCCACCCGCGACTGGCGTGTCGTCGTTGCGGATTGTCGTCCTGCTTTGTCCATCGCAGTGTTATAAATACAAGGTTTTGTCGACGCGCAAAAGATGTCCCAGTTCCGTCCAGACGTCAACGAGCTACTATTTAAGTTTGTGTGCCGACCTGTACCGGTCCGGTGGATGTGGGAACAAGTAGAAATGGCACTCACTAAGAAATAAATGGTAAAAAAAACAATGCAAAGACAAACATTTCTTGCAGGTACATGCAACGCCAGACCAGTGGCGCCTCAGAAGACTTCCGCAGACGTAATAGCTCATATTAGATGTCGACGTCGCGCTACAGTGCAGTCTCCGAAACTCAGTTGTCTGCGCCAATTTAAAACCAACTTTTGTTTAAAAAGACAACTTTTACTGGAATGAACAACACTTCTCCTTGCATTAACGCGTAAATACTGCCACCCTGTGGCCATTGCACAAGTCCAATTTGCCTGTGGACATCGACGTCGATACGAGATTAAAATTTTACCGAAAGCAAGTCTTGAGTTGTACGCGGAGAATTCTGACTACTACTACTGACTTGCCTGCGTGTGCATAGAGCTCAGTGATTCCTGATTTTATTTCTAAGAGAACAATAGCGTCAAGTCATTAAAATCAGATAAGAACTTTGAAAAGGAGTCCAACCGCTATGGTAAATGCATACGTACTTGTTGAAACATTAATGAGGCCAGGTCAGTCCTACAGGCTTCAGAAATGCCGTCAAGCAAGTTGAACCACAGAGAGATCCCAGAGAAGCACAAGTGAGGGAGGAGAGAAGGGGGTTTTGTGCCGCTGTCAAATTTTAAAAAAGGTGCCGTCATTGGTAGAGCAGGTAGTTCTTGAGAAAGGCCGGCAAGGGTAGTCTGTGGATTTCACCCAAACGCTCTCTCCCTAAGGCCACCCTCACCGAGCGCCGACACAGGTCCATCAGAGACAGAGGTTCGGCTGGGAAGGAAAGAGACGTTTCAGAATAACCAGAAATATATCGTCATACATTACAAGCATCGGGCTGTGAAGAGTACCTTTTATACTTGGAGCAATTACATGTTGAGTATAGTGTGCGGTCGATTGGTCGCCGGTCTTTTGGTCGCTCCGACCGCGACAACGGGCGACCAAAAGACCGGCGACAAAACAAGGTAAAACAACAGTCTACGCATCAATAAAAGCCAACAATGGCCCTGAGCAGTTTCACTGAGCCGACATGTGAGTGTATAAGAGTTTGTATGTACATGCGTTGTCCCTTTAAGAAGCTACGTCAGTCAGGGTCTTAACAAGTTATCCAACAAAAAACAATAAAAGTCCAGGAAATTTGGAGCTTTTCTTTGGCCTAATAATTACTAGGGAATTAAGTATGACTAAATAGTAATTCGCAGTTCGTATTTAGGGAATTTGAGCAACAATTTAAATGGTAATGATCACTTACCTTCCGGCCGACCAATCGTTTCAGGTTACGGAATGAAACACTTTGGTAGGCAAATGACCGTTCCAATATACGAGAACGAGATCCTAGTGACGAAATGCCCCGAAAATGTCAATACATTTCCTGTATTTGTTATTTTATTATCAAATTGTCGCGGGCCCTGCTTGACTCTCTCTGCTGCCTTCCCGTTGGAGCTTCACAGCAAGTCTCTTTCGACTGACAAATCATTCTATTCTTTTTGTTTTGTACAAAATCCCAATTTAGTGGGAATTGACGCTGCTACTAAATTCTTGGCGTATTTGCTGGACTATAAGTCGCACTTGTTTTCATAGTTTGGCTGGGTCTGTTTTTTTTTCCTTTCTCTGATCACTGAAAGCCTGCCATGTTTTTTTAGGCTATAAATGTATGAGAAACTTATGTGAACAGATGCCTATTTAGCCTGTTGTTCTCCATTTTACTATTGTTACTTAAATGAAGGTCTTCTCTTGGTTTCTGGTCAATTTAAAAAAAAGCCCTAAAAAATGTGACTTAAATTCAAAGCCCCCCACCAAATGTGTATTCATTGATCAGTGTGATTTGTAGTCTGAAAAATACAGTAAGCCTAACTTATGCCTAAAATTTACTTAAAGGATTGTGTGTACAAAGTTGAACTCAACCTTATTAGTGCTCTAATAAAGAGCTCTTGAAAATTGTTATCGCAACTTTATTATTGCTTTAATTTAAAAAAAATATTTTTTTTGTTTTTCTCATTTTTCCTGGGATGACTTCCAAAGCTCCAAGAATTTGTGGATAAACAGCGAACTCCCCCTCAAATATTGCTCGCAAATCACAGTCATGTGGCTGTTTTTAAACGAGTGGCATGTCAGCTGTTGCTGCTTTCCTTACCATCGAGATCGTCCGTGTGACCTTCGCTAAGAGAGAAATGTTTTGGAAATCCATCGTTTGCACAAACACAACGGGGCGAATCGAATCAATACTTACGGTCGAGTCCGTTTATGTACCGGATTCGTATTTCACAGTGTCCCCACACGGCGCTGACCACCGGGTAGAGCTTCCTGCCTTTGAGTCCTCTGAAGGCCACCCCCAGATAATGGCCGTCCACAACGTAGCCCAGAGTTCCTTCGTCCATGTCCAAAACCACCAAGAGGGAGTCCGGTATGATGAAGGGCTCGTCGGGCTCCAGGAAGGACGGGTAGGTTTTCCCCGAATGGTTCTTGCTGTCGTGGTAGAGTTTACTCCGGCAAAGGTCCCAACCCCAGGACTCGCTGTTGCTGCCCACCAGCGCCGTGTAGCCCACCGAGTGGAGCGGCGCGTCGCCGGTCGCCACCCCGACCACGGCGTGCGTGCCCCTCTGCCGCATGGCCCAGCTGATTTCCCACACGTGCAGTCCCCTGGTGTAGCCCACGCGGCCCCGGATGGCGTCCGTGCTCTGCGCCACCGGGTGCCTGTGGAAGACCAGCTTGTTGTCGTCCTTGACGAAGATGTTGAGCGAGCGGTCGTCGTTGTTCCACGAGTGCTGGATCTGGACGTCGGCGCCGGTGGGTGGCATGTCCAGCAGCAGGTCCAGTCGAGAAGGCTTGCTGTGGTTCAAGGCCTGCAGCTCCAGCTTCAGGGGGCTGAAGGCCGGATCCCGCATATCAATAGTTTTGATGCCGCCTGGGACTTTTTGCCCCATGCTACGTGCGATGCTGGCGGCGACCTCGTCTTTAAGCTCCTCCCGCCCTCCTCAAAGTCCAGCGGGGGAGTGGTCGAGCTCAAGTCTTCTCCTCTGCTCATGCAATCCGAAAGGCAGCTTTTCACGCGCGGCCTACCTGAGAAGAATGCACAATGAGGTCAAAACGTTAGCCTACGATGGTGGCTCTCAAGTTAGCTCCAAGATTGACTACAGTAATCCCTCAAATATCGCGGCTTCACGACATCGTGGATTTTATACTGGGGGATTTTTTTTTTTTTTTTAAGTTCATAAAAATGGGAAAATCCACGCTGAAACTAAATCTACAATTTAGTTTTTTTCTTTTGGTCAGTCTTTTTTTAAATCTAAAAATTAAACAGAATTTTACCTGTTTTCATCTTATTTTATTTAAATTATAAAATATATATTTCTGAAAAAAATGTGTAATCTCTTCCGGAAATGAAAATCAATCATAAGAGTAAAAAAGGAAATATTAAGATGAAAACTATAATAAACCCTATAAATGTTGTTTTTAAAGAAACAACATTTATAGGGTTTATTTTTAAATCTAAAATATTTTTTAAATCTAAAATTTAGACAAAAAAAGTTCTCATATCCGATCTTATTTTTAAATTAATCAATTACAAATGAACGTTTTTGAATCAGAAAATTGTAAATAAATGAAAAAAATAAAAATACTAGAGACTATTCGCTATCAAGAAGCTCAAAATGTTGATAATTGATCTAACAACTATCAGAAAAGCTATCAATTGATTAGAAGATTAATTTTGGCAGCCCAAATGAAACCATAATTACGACCTGGCCCGCGTCAAAAATGAATTTGCATAAGTACTTTGACAAAACTTTCAAAATGAAGAATGTGCTAGCAGGTACAGACTCAAAAATACGCTTACACACGCATCATTTATGATTTTTGGATGTGTTAGGCAGCAGGATGGCATAAGGGCCAAATGTACCAATAGGAAGGCCTCTAATTGAATTGTAGACAAGAGTTCATTGAGAAGAGCCTTAACTCGTCTTCTAATCCAAGTAAACAACCATTTAAGTGGGTCATGTCTCCTCAATGATCGGAAAACGGGGGGATGAAAAAGCAAGCGGCGGGTGGCCAGAATCAGAACGTAAACAATCTCTTCTTGAATGCCTGTCCAGCATTTAGACCACCTAAAACATGTTCATTTGCACACCCTCCGGACTCGCAATGCATTTGAACTCTGCTCGGAAGGCGCCGCGAGAAGACAAAGATGAAAATATAGCCCCCAAGAAAAACAAAAAAACAAGTTTTCCATTCTCCGTACGACTCATCCTCCCTCTGTTCGCGAGCGCGTAGGCACGCCCGCCGAAAGGTTTTGTCGTCTTGGGCTGCCATCCCGGCCGGCCCTCCGCTGGTTGCATTCCAGGGCCGCTGCGCCACTTTGGGACTGATTAAGATGCAAGGGAAAGACTTGAATTGAATCGCTGGGCCAAAGAAACACTTTTCTGGATGGTTAAGCGAGAATTTTCTACGGACCAATGACAATGTAGGCCTTTTGTCTATTATAGTCATGCGAAATTGGGTTGTCAAACTAGGCGCTCTACTACTAGAGCTCTAGTGCTGTCTGTTGGTTGCTTGGAAGGATGCGCATAGTTAGTTGTTGAATCGATTGTTGTGATCAGAAGGAGAACGGATAACGACAATGGCTGACTGACGCCATCTTAGTCCAGAATTGGCAAATGCAGAGCTGCCAAATACTACCAATTTTCCGTAGTTTTACTACGCCAGTCTTTCACTTGGTTGGGCTTTTGCCTGGGAAAGCGCACTTTGTGGAGAAGCACTACCAATTTCGTCATACGCAGCTGGGTATGATGACAATTAGGCTTTTTGTCTAGTCAATGATGATGACAAGCCTATGTCTGATTTTTTATTTTTTTTTATTTTTATTTTATTTTAGCAAACTGCTAAATACGCATATGGGACAATAGCTGTTTTTTCGGACTGACATTTTTTGTTGTTGCTCTGAACAAGTTTACTATCATCTATCATGAAAAAAGGGGAAAGTTCTGTGTTACAAAAATAAAAATGGTGAAATCTTTAATTATTAAGTTCCATGTAATTCATAATTATTCTGTGCTTCCCTGAGGTACTTTTTACTGAAAGGCAACACTAAATGCAATTTTTGCTTAAGCATCACTCTATACCACATTAAATTACACCGACAGCGAATATTATGATTCAAATCTAATAATGAAACGACAAAGCGTAAAAATAAATAAATAAATCTCAGACTTTCTTATTAACGGCCTAATATTTACATTAAATCGAAATATACAGCCTTAGGAGCTATAAGCGTCAAAAATTTAAGAGATTACTCTTTCATATTTTTTTCTCAACACCCACGTTACCAATAGTGTAATTAGCTGCTGGACTAAGAGTCTAAATATGTTCAGTCCATGTCTATCTCAAATAATACCATAACGATGAGGATCCATTACAAAATCATATAGATTGGACTTTGTAAAACCACATTCCTCAGCCCTTGTGAGTGTAAAATAAACCAAAAAGCCCCACCTTAGCATTAATCCCAATTTAAATGTCAACCGTTGACATCCCAGGCCGAGATATACTTAGTCTAAAGGTGATCAAATTATTGATTCCCCCGTGTCATTTTCACCCAAAAACTTACTGGCCGCCATACTACTCGTTTATGTTATCTAGGATGTAGTTAACACAGTAGCATTGTTAACATGACATCATCAATATGACATCACGGCTGGCATTGTTAGTCATGGGCGTCCAATCCATTTGCGCTGAATGGGTTGGCAGGGAAGGCATTCTTTTATTCGTGATGATTGACAAACCAATTTTAATTCACAAAAGTGAGATGAAAATAGCCACATGACTGGGCGTCTAGGACTGTCAATCACAATGAAAGAGTTAATTATTCAGGCTGTGTCGAGGCAAAATACCACGAATATATTTTTAAAGTGTAAAATTGCTTGCTGAATAATACATTTTCACATGATTCAATCAGTTGATTAGCTTGAAAGAAGGATAAAACTGCCACTGTTTATCCATGTGTTGTTTTCATTGGCTTTGTTCCTTTGGTGTTTTTATTCACCCTAAAAAATGTTTTCAATGTTTTAAATCAATGTTGCCTGAATTCTACAGCACTTTAGGCTTTCTTTTAACATTTTTAAACCCTTGTGTGTGGTGGTTGTTTTTAGTTCTTGGTAGAGCACTTTGAATGAAAGCTCTAAAATGAATGTATTATTGAAACTCTTCTACACACGAGCTAATGTTCAAATGGGTTGTCTGCCTTTAAGTCAATGATGGTGGGCGAATGACAAGACACCTTCGTGAAGCCTTTTCGCCACACGCACACCGCAAAACATATTAGCAAAAGCCCTATTTAAAAGAAAAAGGAAAAACTAGTGAAAACACACAAAAAACGTCGACCCTGGATAGATGTTTTCGAAATAATGGAGCATGAACGTGACAGAACGAGACGTCTGAGTAGCTACCGGACGACCAGCCAAAAGGGCTTGTTTTGTTGAAAGGCGTTTTCTTTCTTTTTAAATTCATTTTTTAACACAAGGTTTGAGTAAATAAGTAGTAAAACGGATGAGTTGCGCTGTGCTCGGTTAGCTAGCGGGTGTTTATGGAGATGGATTTCCGTGTCGGCTTACCTTCGACCATCCGAGTCGGGGCGACGTGAAATTAGGTGAAGTGACGACGGCTGCTAGCTAACATTTCTCAGGTCACGTGGTGAAATGCTCCCAGCTGCTGTGTGTTCATTAGGACCTCCCCGTCTCCCGGCCCGGTCTCGTCACTGACAATGCAGGCGCAGCGACACAAGAGGGCGCTACGTGAAAGGAGCCAAAATGGCGTCGAGTGGAGAAGAAAACCCCAACTGGAAGAAACCATTAGAACAGGGGTCGGGAACCTTTTTGATGAAGAGAGCCATAAACAATTCATATTTTCCAACATTATTCCTTGAGAGCCATACTGAGAATTTAAAAGACAAAATACATGAAAATGTGTGCATTTATTAATTAATTATTTCAGCACTTTGAAAGTTAAAAAAATGTATTTTTTCACTGTTTCAAATCGATGAGAGTATGCATGCAGAAGAGTCCAATGAAGAAAAATTATGATTAAAAAGGCGCTAGACATAGTGTTGGTGCCACATTGGTGCGTTCGGGACTTAGGTCTCTCACCAGCGGTTGCCATATTTTACCACACATGTTAGCGGAGAGCCATATACACCCATCAAAAGAGCCACATATGGCTCTTGAGCCATAGGTTCCCTACCCCTGCATTAGAATATATATAATTAAAAATAGCTTTCATTTAAAACATTTTAATGTCATTTTTTTTACAATTATTTAGTTGAATTTAAGTGTATCTACGTGCAGAAAATGCATGCAATTCACAACTGACGTCTAAAATAGCAGTTTGGTAGTCTCAATCGCCGTTTCCTACAGAAGTGTATTGGGGAGGGTTGATCAAATATGGGATATTTTTGACAAAAAATTGTCGGTTTTTGAAGGAAAAGTTTGGATTAGTTGTAAGAAAATTGTATGTCGAACCGTGCTTGCTTCCAGAAACATCTAATTAGAATTTAGACTACAGAACTGGCATTTTAGCGCCCTCTAACGCGGGGAGTTGTGAACTGCATGTCATTTCTTATTTGTGAATAATAACGGCCAAATATAGGGAAAAAATCCAAATATCTTAATAAAACGGTTGGTCGCCAAACCGCCATTAAAAAAAAATAGCCCAAACTTTATCAACATTTGATATTGAAGAAAGAAAAGCAAGGAAGTTCAGACAAAGGGTTGATGGTCATATAAACGTAAACTCAAATCTGAGTTGGGATATCGCGAGGAAGCCTGAGGCCGAGTGTGTTAGCTCCCGTCGGACCAGTGACATAATTAAGGTAGGTGAGTGAGAATCCTGGGGAGAAAAAAAGTATATATACAGTCATTCTACAAATGTGCTGACTTGTCTTGACTGCTATGTGAGCGATAACCCGGAATTATGTCCCTATTATGTGAACGCCCGTGTGTCAAATTGATCTACTGTATTCTGTAGGAATGAAGTCCAGTGTGTCTTGCCCTCTCATATTGCGACAGAGTATAATCATGATTTGAAGTCATTGTGGTCTCAATCTCCAAGATCGAGGCTACTTCGTCTGCGGTCGATTGGTCGCCGGTCTTTTGGTCGCCGTCTTCTGGTCGCCGGCCTTTTGGTCGCGGTCTTTTGGTCGCGGTCTTTTGGTCGCCCGGACCGCGACAACGGGCGACCAAAAGACCGGCGACAAAACAAGGTAAAACAACACGGTCTATATGCATCAATAAAAGCCAACAATGGCCATGAGCAGTTTCACTGAGATGACGTGTGAGTGTATAAGAGTTTGTATGTACATGCGTTGTCCCTTTAAGAAGGTACGTCCGTCAGGGTCTTAACAAGTTCTCCAACAAAAAACAATAAAAGTCCGGGAAATTTGGAGCTTTTCTTTAGCCTAATAATTACTAGGGCATTAAGTATGACTAAATAGTAATTTGCAGTTTGTATTTAGGGAATTTGAGCAACTATTTAAATGGTAATTATCACTTACCTTCCGAGCGACCAAAAGACCGGCGACCAATCGACCGTGTACCATCTTCCACTGTCAATTTTACATGTTAGAAGTGGCCTAAATTGTAGATATATCAAGCAACCTAAACGGATATGGTTCTACATGAAATCTGTTAACATAAAATCCCTACTTCAGACCCGTGTGTCTTTTAGTAAGGTATAGCGCAGTGTTGAAGGACGGAAACGTGACAAAACGCTTCATAACGGCGCAAAACATTTTTGTTGACGAATCTGAAATAGAAGACACAATTTGTGGCGAAAACTGTAATGTGAACTGGGTTATAGAAATCCAAGCAAGCTAAGCACATTATTCTAGCTCTGACTGGTGATGTCCCGATCTCATACTCCGAGTCGGAATCGGGGATCAATACGATTATTTTTGGAGTATCGGATTTGTTCAGAAGATCAGATCTGGTCCAATAGGAAATGTGTGTTTTTAGTACTAGTATTGTGCCTTTTGACTGCTGTAAATTGGGCAAACTAACTAGACTACAAACTAAGGAAACTAACGACAGTAACAGATCCTTGTTTAATATTGAAAACAAAGCATTTCTTGTGATTCATCATTTACCGGTTACATTAAATCACAGGTGTCAAAGTGGCGGCCCGGGGGCCAAATCTGGCCCGCCGCATCATTTTGTGCGGCCCGAGAAAGTAAATCATGAGTGCCGACTTTCTGTTTTAGGATCAAATTAAAATGAAGAGTATAGATGTGTATTAAAATTACTGATTTCCCCTTTTTAAATCAATAATTATAAATTTTAATCATTTTTTCTGTGTTTTTAGTTCAAAAATCATTTTGTAAAATCTAAAAATATATTTAAAAAAAAAGCTAAAATAAACATTGTTTTAGATCTATAAAAACTGAATATTCAAGGCTTTTAATCCAGTTCTTTTAATCCATTTATATAAAAAAACATCTAAATATTATATCTAAAATGGTCCGGCCCACAAGAAATCGAGTTGACGTTAATGCGGCCCGCGAACCAACATCCTTGCATTAAATCTTGCAATATTCATATTATTTTTAAAATAAGGGCATCGGGGAAACAACTCGAGAAAAATCTGATTGGATCAGAAGTCGAAATGTCAGAATCGGCACATCCCAAGTATTGACGTCATGTGAAAGATCTGCTGACTTTGGGGTTGAAAAAAAGGGTGGGGGCGTTCCCAGATGAATTATTTTGCATTGAAGAACTATGAAATGTTTATGAGTGTTAGTGTTTTGTAGATAAAAAAAAATGACACAAGTTCCGCCATTTTCAATTTTCAAGTGCTTTGTACAGGCAATTTGAATACTAACTCTGCTATTGTCTCCTGGGTGGTCCCGGGCAGCGGGTTGTCAGCACCCCTACCTCGACCGCAAATGCAGATGTGCTGCATCAATGGGGCCGCATGGCCTGCTTCTGAATTTTGTCCGCACTCACATTGCTGCTGGCGATGGCTGTCAGCCACAGGCCATTTTATGCAATGCAATTTGGCAACAAGAGAAGGGCCGCAAGAAGAAAAAAAAGAGCGCCTCGGCTAAAGTGCTGAATAGATAAACGGATCAACAGTGAATGGGAAGTATAGCGCTTCCCAGGTGAATGACAAACACTGTACATGACCTTCTTATGAAGCACTTTAAAATAACTGGGTCAATTTACCAAGGTCAAACCATGACCAAATTACAAAAAAAACAAAGCCAAATTAGGAATTTTGAATCAGGTTCAAGCTATAACATTAAGAATTAATGATGGTAGTTAGGTGAGTTATATATCCAGATGGAGTTGACAGCTCTGATAGGGACAATGAAGACAGTAAGGGGTCGTTTGCGTGAAAACAGTAACGGGGTTAAAATGCAAAAAAACTTTTCTAGCAAGCCAAATTGTTTATATGGTGTCAATGTTTTTTTTGTAGGGTTGAAAACACAAAAATTTAAAAGTGGAAGAATGGAAATCTTGATGGGTGACGTCTTGCTTCCGCACTCCGAAACGCTAGGTGGCGATAATGCTACATTTAAAAAATGGTCTTGGGACTGAAAACAAAAATTTGAAAGAGTAAGAGTGGAAATCTTGACAACCGTCGTCTCCGTCTCCAAAGAGTCGACAACATTTATGTGACGTCTGACTTCCGCACTCCGAAACACTAGGTGGCGATAATGCTACAAGTCCTTGTGGGCAGTGTATAAAAACAATATGAGTCGAGTGAACTAAGATACTTTGGCATTTCAGGTCAGGTTTCATCCCAATGTACTTTATTGTGTCAATTAATAAATAATAAAAGTTTACTATAAGCCATGCTAACTTTAGATTTTGAGTAGACAAATTCTTAAGTAGGAGGCGGCGCGGCGGCTGAGTGGTTAGCGCGTCGGCCTCACAGTGGGGGACCTGTGTTCAAATCCAGGTCGGTCCACTCGTGTGGAGTTTGGATGTTCTCCCTGGGCCTGCGTGGGTTTCCTCCGGGTACTCCGATTTCCTCCCAGATTGGACACTCTAAATTCGTGACTGGAAGTTTCGTCGAAAGACGTTGGGGACGTTTGGTCGACCGGACGTTTGGTCGACCGGACGTTTGGTAGAACGGACGTTTGGTAGAACGGACGTTTGGTAGAACGGACGTTTGGTAGAACGGACGTTTGGTAGAACGGACGTTTGGTAGAACGGACGTTTGGTAGAATGGACGTTTGGTAGAACGGACGTTTGGTCGCCGGGTTCGCTCGCTGTCAAATTATGACAGAGTTTACTGTTGATATTTTGATAGTAGATATTTAGATATTAAACTCACTCTCTCTCTCTCATGATTATAATTTTGAGAGCTGGTTTCAACAGTAACAACCCAGCGACCAAACGTCCGTTCTACCAAACGTCCGTTCTACCAAACGTCCGTTCTACCAAACGTCCGTTCTACCAAACGTCCGTACTCCCAAACGTCCATTCTCCCAAACGTCCGTTCTCCCAAACGTCCGGTCGACCAAACGTCTGGTCGACCAAACGCCCAGTCGACCAAACGTCCGGGGACCAAACGTCCGAGTACCCTCCAAATTGCCCCTAGGTATGAGTGTGAGCGTGAATGGTTGTTTGTCTCCATGTGCCCTGTGATTGGCTGGCCACCAATTCAAGCTGTTCCCCGCCTTTGGCCCGGAGTCAGCTGGGTTAGGCTCCAACACCCCCCGCAACCCTAAAAAGGCTAAAGCGGTTCAGAAAATGAGATGAGAAAACTCCAACTTTTCGAATGGATTTCAGCATGTGAAAAAATGCACCTATTAGCTTATTTCAAATGATCAAATGGGCCTCTGGAATGACCCTCAAACCCGATTCCCCCCATCCCCCCCAAAAAAGCCAATGCTTGACTGCAGCAATATGCTGAGCTGGGCAATATCTCAGTCAGCGCCCTCCTGCAGTGGAGGAGGGTAGAGCAGACATGCTCACTGCATCCACTTCAGACATTGATTGTAAGCGCCCCATCCTGGCTAGAAAAGTGCATGCAGCTACTGTAAATGATTGCATGGCGTGTCAGTCACTTGGCTCGCTCTTAAGCAATGCTGCCTTTACTCATTTGCTGCAGTCTCGGCCAATAGGCTAACATCCTCAGGGAATTCCTTTCAAGTAAAATGCCATTTTTCAAAAGCACAACTCCTCCCAGCATCGGCAGGGCAAAGAGTTAAGGATATGCACAATCTTCTGCTTCTATTATGTCACGACGCATAGCGGATAAAGATTGATGATCGACGATAATTCTTTTTCAATGAATCAATCCAGAACAAATCAAATGAAATTTCCTTCAACGCAACATAAATTTAAACTCGACATAAATTTAGAAAAATCAGAAGAGCCTCTCCTTGTGGTTCGTTCCTGTCACTGCTAAAAATGCTGCAGGCGAGGCGGTTAGGGTTGCTGTTGAAGGCATTTTTTGCTGCAGGTGTACAGAAAAGCTCTGCAGGCTCATGCATTACAGCAGCGCAACATCCTGACATGCATACTAGTTATTTGCTGTACTGCAGTTTTTTTTTCTTGCTAACCAAAGGTTAGCAAGTGTGAAAAACTGGCAAGTTGCATGAGACCGGTCCAAAATAATAATGAGCTTGATTTATCGTGATGATTCAGCAATTGTAGTGCTGATAACAGTGCATGCAAGTGCACGTCACAACAAAGAAAATGTTTTTTTGTCTTCATTTTTTTCTTTTTGCTCCACATTCAACGAGCTCAAGTCGGGCCTGGGGCTGTTCAAAGTCATGTCCTCCTGCAGTGAGAAGAACAAAGTGCTGCACTGCTGCAGCAAAAAAAGCGATGGCTCATTTGTAAGGATTTTCCCATTGCTGGATGAAGCGCGCCGGAAGAACGCAAAGAGAGATCATTCGTACTGTACGTTCAGGATTAAATCATTTCTTTTTTATTTGACAACTGGGCCGCAAAACCAGATGTTTGCGAGTGTGTACGTACACCAGTGGTGTGCCGTCAGGGCCTTCAAGGCCTTCTCTGCTGGCCTAAGAATTATCTGAATCATATATTATATTTTGTCCATCAATACTTATTAAATAATTCCAAATTGTCTGTTAGCTTCCTTTCATTGCTTTTCCCTCTGGTTGCACTGCTTCCAAATGTGTTTTCATATTGAAGCATTTAACCAATCACATTTCAGCTATTATTTGTTGCCACGGTCAGAAATCTGCCTCAAGGCCTTCACAATCAGTTCTGCAGGCTCTGCTGCATTAAACAAGCGTCGATAAGACTGTTGCTTTAACCAATCAGATTTCGAGTTGGCAACACCACAATGCCTTGTCGCATGCATTAGCTTCGATGGTGATAGAAAAGAAGGAGGAAAGAAAGGAGGATGGATATTGTGTACAGGTAAAAAGGATTTTTGGTGAGGAAAATATGGCTATATTCCTAAATAATATTTCAATTGTATGAGGTTATTATTGATGATTTTTTATGTGACGCAGCTGTAGTTGCAATAGAGGTTTTATAGCCATAAAATAGATCGCTGTCAAAACGCCGCCTTCAATGGCAGCCAATGAGTTAACAGAGAATCTTGAAATACCCCAAAACCAACAGGAAGTAACCAGCAAACCACCAAGAAACCAAGAATCAACATGAACCGACAAATGAACAAGAAGAATCCCGAAATGTCCCTCGAAATCAATAGGAAATGATCCAAATTTTTTCCAAAAGTGACAAAAAAAGGACACAAAATGTACCCATTGCCTGTTATTGACAATGATAGACGTCCAATTCACTTCAACTGGCTGTGGATACAGTGCCATTGACGACGTGAGACGTCCAATCCATATGTTCAAAATGGATTGGACGTACAGCCTTGTCAATGGCGGCCAGTAAGTGAACTTTTTGAGCAAAAATAAACTGGTCCGGCCTACATTAATGTGGCAAACGGAGTTTGACACCCCTGATTTAGAGTTTTCAATGAACCCAACACGCTCAATTTGGGAATGTGCGAATGATCGTTCGTAAGCCCCTCCCACTCAAAACGGATTGGACGTCTAGTTCCGTCAATGGCAGCAAGAAAGTTAACTTTTTGGGCCAATGATTTTTAGTTGGCATTCATGTGGCCTGTCAACCAAACTGAGTTTAACGTCATGCACAGTTTGGGAAATGTGGAAAAAACTGAATGACATGAGGAAAACATACATATTCCACTTAAGGAAATCAGAGTTGAGATAAGCAATGCGAAAAAGGTGCGCCGTATTCTAAAGGTTAAAAAAAAAGATGGCATTCAAAGGGGTTGAAATGAAGATGAACTCTTTTCTTTTCTAATTCCCATGAACTTTTGCTGTTTTTTTTCCCAGCACGGTGGCAAGATCGAATCACTTTGCTGCAGTTCGTTTCCCACTTTAAAAATAGTAGTACTGCAGAAACCTGAGAAAACCGAGCTACATTGAACACATCAGTCAGAATGAGACAGGCTCACGCCAATCAATGACAAAGAAGGACATTTCCTCTCAGCCTGTTCTTATTTGTTAAAAATAAAAATACATTTTTAAAAAGGATGTATTCTTTCTATTTCACTCACAAGGTGTAAAATTACAATGGAGTAGAAACTGGTGTCCATACCTAACAGCAAGAAAAAAAGGATTACATTAGCAATAGCATTAGCATAGTATTCCTTTCACTCCTAGTCACATAACCCCAAAAAATACAGCTAGCTTCTCCAATTTTCCCTGAGACAACATTCTAGAAATATGAATGTTAGATTCAAATTTATAATGAACAGTTTTAACTTAAAATAGAATGACTTCAAACTAACCTAGGAACCTGAACAGGATACGCAGTATTGAAAATAGCATTTAATCCCAATACAAACTAATTGATTCCTATTTCAGCATATAATATTTTTAAAAAAAAAGTCCACAACAGTCAAATTATTCATTTTAATTCCCATTTGAAACCCAGCTCATTATCACCCGTTCTTTTTGCGTGAATATTTGTCTCACCGTTTAAAATACATCTTTTCAAGCACGACTTTCAAGGATACGGAAGGTTCCCGAACACATCGCGGATAGTGAGATTCTGCGTTGCCTGCTCTTGGTGAGCATCATTCAGTTTTTTTTTTACGGAGTGACCACGAGTGCAAAAAAAAAGGGGGCTTGCAGAGAGCGATCGAGCGAGAGAGAGAAAGAGAGAGAGAGAGAGAGAGAGAGAGAGAGAGAAGGTTGACCCTGGAGGTTGCGGTCCCCTTTAAAAGTCCCATCCCGCTCCGATACGCAGAGCTCATGCAGGATCTGCTGCGGCAGTAGGGGAACACTGCTGAGCGGTGCACTTTAGGCTGCCAGCAAGCGTGCAAAGGAGAGAGAGAGCGCGAGAGGGGGAGGTAAAGAGGGAGGCTGAGAGGGAGGGAGTGCTCACTGAAGGAGGAGAGAGAGAGTGCAAACAATGTCATTTCATCCAGGAGGTAATGCTGCAGTCAACTTTGCAGCGCCGGCGAGGCACAAGATCGCCCGCTCAAGTTTTCCAGCTCCGGCCATGCAGACCACCGATACGATACACATCTCCAGGTAGGTCTTCCGTGCCTGCTATCACTTTCTGGCCTTGCATGTCGTCACCTCCTCTGCAGTCGCCCGTCCGACTACCGAACTCACGTTTCAGCACATGGCTACCGGCGTATTCTGCATAAAAGTGGCTACGCGCAAAGCCGACGGCGGTCGTTAACCGTTTTAGGAGAGCGTGGTACTTGTGGCGTACTTTTGGAAGGTTTAGATTTCGGCGTGTGGATTAAAAAAAATGTTAGAAGAAGAGTGCTTCAAAAGTCTGGTAAGAGAGTAAGTGCTAAAGTTCAGCAATATTTCGAGGTACTTTTCCCTGTCCGGGTTATATAAAAGGTATTTTTTCAGGAGATGGCCAATTCCACTCAAAACGAGATGCTCTGACAGCTCCGCATGCCGGTCAACTCGGGCCCGAGTTCACGTCAGGTAACCGTGCTGAGACCTTGAAAGCATCACCGGGCGGCTCTTTGTGAAATGCACTTCCGGTTTGGTGCAGTAGGATGACATGCGCCAGAAAGGGCAAGAGAAAAGCCAACTTTCCCAAACAATCGTCTTAACGCCACGTCCAGGACATCTGCAGTTCTCCCAGAATGCACGGCGGCCAAGCAAATCTGCCGCACTCACCTGATGCTTACTGGCAAACCACTCCCCCGCCCCCTTTTCCTTTCCATCCTTCTCTACTTTCTAGTGTCTCTCAGAGGTACAGTAGCCCGACATAGCGCTTTACCAGCATGCTTTGCAAGCCCCTGTTGGCCCCTCCCCTGCCCAAAAAGTATGCAGCACATGCACTCGTCGTCACCACCCTCCTCCTCCTCCTCGAACAATTTGCCTGAGTGACGAAGAGCGGAGGGAGAGCAGCAGTGCAGCAAATCCTGCAATGCCCTACAGCGTCAGCTGACTTCCTGCAGTACTGACACGCACGCACACACACACACACACACACACACACACACACACACACACACACACACACACACACTCGATAGGTCACAAAATGCAGGTAGCTTTAGCGACATCCCGATCCGAGACTCAGTATAGCTCACCCTATACGGCTTTTTTTTGGGAGTATCGCATTTTGTCACAAGATGGAATAAGTGGTATAGTGTTTTTAGTCCTATCAAGCTTTTTCAACAAAAGTTGATTCACCACTCCCAGTCAAAATGGATTGGACGTCTAGCGGTGTCAATGGCAAGGAAAGATGAGCATCCACAGCCAGTTGAAGTCAATTGGAAATCTATTATTGTCATTGAATTTATTTTGCATTACCCCCCTTTCCATTTTAGGGTACTTATGGGTTATTTTGGGTAAATTTGGGATCATTTCCTCTTGATTTTGAGGGACTTTCCAAGATAGTTTTTGTCCATTACTAAGATTCCTGCTGATTTAAGGGCATTTTCAGGTTACTTCCTATTGGTTTTGGGCCATTTTAAGGTTCCTTATTAACTCACTAGCTGCAATTAAAGGAACTGCCCGTCAGGTAGAACAACCCCAAGGGCCGGAGTGGACTCTCTACCGGGCCACTTCCGGCCCGCTGGCCACATGTTTGACACACAGGTATTTTCAGAGCATTTTGGGTCATTTAATGCTAACTGGATGAAAAAATGCCATTGGAAAAACATCGAAAGTAGAAAAATAAAAAATAAAATCAGCATCAGGACATCCCTGGGTGGGTTTCCTCGCTCTAAATGGGACCTTGCCTGAGTTTAGAGAAAAGAGCTCATTTAGAACCCACCCCCCTTTTCCCACGCACACACACACACACACACACACACACACTCACACACACACCTTGGGATGGTGCATTGTCCCATTCCAGCACTCCAGTTGCGATGATGTAATCAATGCAGCAAGCTTTGAACTTGCGAGCCGTCTGCATGCCCCCCCACCCCTCCTCCACGCGGTCCCATCAACTAAGTTAAATAAATAATACCAACAAAAAAGATTCCCCCCTTTGCTCGTCAATATTTTACGCTGTCCCGAGTTGAGAAGCAACTGGGTGAAAAGAAGTCGCTATTCTGTCATGATTGCAGTGCAATCCGGTGCCCGACACAGTTTAATAAAGGAAAGCTGTGATCTGTGGACACTTTTTTTTCTCCTTCTTCTTCCCAGCATCCGTTCCATTTTCTTGTCAACGTGGAAAAGACGAAGCACCGCGAGGAGCGAAAAGTGCGCAAGATCATCAGTCTGCTGCCTGATGTGGCGGAGAAGCGTAAAGAAACGTAAAGAAGCGGCACTTGGCCATCGGACGGGGGGCACAATTGCAGCCGGTGAGTTTTTTTGCTGAGCTGGATTCTGCCTAGTGATGCACTTCCACTTGCACTACGCTACGGTAGCAATCAGCGGGCTTCACCTTTTCTCTCTTTATCAAAGGAGCAAAGCGCCACGGTATCGTTAGCTCTCACGGACGCTGTCAAATCTGCGCATTTAAAAACAAGGGGAAAGGCATACGAAGCACGTTTAGACGCGTGTCATCCATTTCTGTAATGGTCATCATGGGCCCTTGTTTGAAAATTTCTGTTTTGTTTGTTATACATTTGCGTGCGGACTTATTCCAGATTTAATGGGTTATTAAGGTTATTCATTTGCGTGTGCGGTCGTTTGGTCGCCGTCTTTTGGTCGCCCGGACCCAAACAACGGGCGACCAAAAGACCGGCGACAAAACAAGGTAAAACAACACGGTCTACGCATCAATAAAAGCCAACAATGGCCCTGAGCAGTTTCACTGAGCGGACGTGTGAGTGTAGAAGAGTTTGTATGTACATGCGTTGTCCCTTTAAGAAGCTACGTCAGTCAGGGTCTTAACAAGTTCTCCGACAAAAAACTATAAAAGTCCGGGAAATTTTGAGCTTTTCTTTAGCCTAATAATTAATAGGGCATTAAGTATGACTAAATAATAATTCGCAGTTTGAATTTAGGGAATTTGAGCAACGATTTAAATGGTAATTATCAATAACCTTCCGGGCGACCAAAAGACCGGCGACCAAACGACCGAGTACCATTAATTTGAAATGCAAATAAGGTTATAAGTTGCTAAGAACACCAATTCATTGTAAAACTATGACAGGAAAACAGCATTGTTATATTGTAATTATGACTTGACCTCAAATGTCATTCTAGTTTATACTATTTACTTCCGATTTAACCGCGACCCTTATTGAGCAAAAGCGAGACGGAAAATAGAAAAACAAAAGAATATTTTAGATATAATTAAAACAGTATAGCTGCGATTGGCTGAGAACACACCGTCAAAAGGTCTTAGCAAAACAAAATGGGAATTGAACCCAACACAAAGCATTGGCTAGCCTCAATTCATTGACACCATGACAAGAAGTAAAAATGTGAGACATGACATCCTCTCTCCAAATTCATTTGCTTTCTTTTTTGGTGACGACGCGAAAGAAAGGCTATCAATCATCTCCAAACCCAAAACTTTGCACGCCAACCTCGCCGAACGGGCTGAGTCACGCTGGGCTTTTTCGGACGACCCTCCCCCGCCCTCACTGGGCTCTGCTCCTCCCCTTCTGGTCTAGGGACGGCCTCGTGGATCGAACATGCCTTGACTTGTTGAGATGGCCAAGAGCAGAGCGGCTTTCGCTTCAACCGAGGACCACCGGAACGAGGAGCCGCTCTACCGACCGACCGCCTCGGGTGAGTCATTTCAAGGGCCTGGCCTGTAATCTTAAAAGTGTTCCGTCAATGTCTGCCTTAACTGCAACTGCTGCCAAGAGCAAAACATTCAAGCTCAAAGTGATCAGAATTGCTAATAACAATTTCCTCCATAAAAGGTAAGACTTGGATTTTTGACAGAAATCCTGATAAATGGATAAATAGATGTAAAGTCAGACAGATCTTGTTAAATTACAGTTGATACCAGTTGACAAATTGGGTTTAGCACTAGCATGTATTTTGAATGAAAATCAATATGTTTAAAACGCCTTCCAGCACTCATTCATTCATTTTCTGGACCGCTTATCCTCACGAGAGTCACGGGGGGTGCTGGAGCCTACTGTGGGCAGCAAGCAAGGGACGGCAGCCAATCGCAGGGCGCAAATAGACAGACTATTCACATCACATTCATACCTGAGGGCAATTTAGAGTGTTCAACCAGCTAGCCTAACACGCATGTTTTTGGGATGTTGAGTGAAACCAGAGAACCCAGAGAAAACCCATACAAAAACATGCAAACTCCACACACTGAGGACCAACCTGGGATTGAACCCTCGACCCCAGAACTGTGAGGCAGATGTGCTAACCACTCGTCTACTACTTAGGAATTTCTCATCTCTCATCTCATTTTCCGAACCGCTTTATCCTTACTAGGGTCGCGGGGGGTGCTGGAGCCTATCCCAGCCGATTTCAGACCAGAGGCGGGGGACACCCTGAATCGGTCGCCAGCCAATCACAGGGCACATGGAGACAAACAACCATTCAAGCTCACACTCATACCTAGGGGCAATTTAGAGTGTCCAATCAGCCTATCATGCATGTTTTTTTGGAATGTGGGAGGAAACCGGAGTACCCGGAGAAAACCCATGCAGGCCCGGGGAGAACATGCAAACTCCACATGGGTGGACCGACCTAGATTTGAACCCAGGGCCACCACTTGTCTACTCAAAATCTAAAGTGAGCATGACTTATAGTAAACTTTACAATTACTAATTGACACACTAAAGTACATAGGGATGAAACCTGACTAAGAAATCGCAAAATAAATACAATAAAGAGTATCCTGATGACACAAATGCCCAACAAAAGCCTCATGACAGGCTAAGCTGCGAGCATCATGCGTCGTGTTGTACAAGAACATAGCGCGGTAGTATATAGTGATGTCATTGTTAACCATAAGGTGATTAGCTTTGTGGAATGGGATTGGATAAGGGAGCATGACTGTTGTTAGCAACAACCCAGTAACAAAGTGTACCAATAGCTTTAACATAATGACAAGGCGCCAAATGATTTGCATTTTCTTAGTAATGAGTTGATTGAAATTGGATCACTCCAGCAGGATTAGATCTCATGATTGATTCATTAAATGAATGCCTTTATTCATAATGAGATTTAAAACCTAGCCACAAAGTGCAAAATAACAACAACAAACAAACAGACAAATAAATAATCAATAAATAATAACAATAGCTAATAAATACATAGTCAATAAGTAATAACTAAATAAGTAGTAAATGTCATAGGCAATCGACAAGTAACAAGTATGTAAGTGCACAAATAACAACAACAAACAGATGAATAATAAATAAATAGGTTTTCTTTTAAATAGCAATTATTTTTGGCCCAAAATGTTAATTTACTTCCTGCCAAAATTGACCTGTGAGTACTCTAAAATAGAACTAAATAAAAGAGTAAAAGTGATGCAAAATGAACGCATTGACAATCATAGATGTTCAATTCACTTCAACTGGCTGTAGGTTCTCATCTTTCAGTGGCATTGACGGCTCTAGACGTCAATGCCACTCACCAAGCTCTTTTTTTTGGCCCAAAAATAAACTACCGTATTTTCACGACTATATGGCGCATCATATTTTTAGCCGCAGTGTCAGTAACGAGTGCGAGTTCTGTATTTTAAACACACAAAGGACGCACCGTTTTTAAAGATGCATATATATTATATATGAATATCTAGCCGCAATAGCGCTGGCTACCGGAATCAGCCCTAGACTCTATTTTCGGTTTCCGGTGCGCAGTGACTGCTGGGATATATAGTTCTTGCATGCTACACCAACACGCTAAAAACACGTTTTTAAAAAGGCAACGGAAGCAAAACTGAGTTTGGTTGTACTTTATTTAGCCATTTTACAACTTGCTCACGTCATCATCACCCACAAATCCATCCAAGTCCTCATTTTCTGTGTCCGAATTGAACATTTGTCCAAATTAGTCACCGAAAACGCTGTTTTATACGTTCGTCCAGGCGGCCACAATCCATTCGCTAATAGTAGCTAGCTGGTAGCTAGCGTAACTTTTCCAACGGTGCTTTCCATGCTTGGTCATGCTGTGTTGATGTCGATGTATACAGGCCACAATCCATTGGGTGTATTGACAAAAGAACTACTACATATCCCAGCAGTCACTGCGCAGTACTTTGTCTACGGGAAAATAGTAGAGTCGTGTACCCTATCAACTGATTCATTTTATTTTATCGTGATAACAATTTTAGTATTGGTCCATATATAAAGCGCACTGGATTATAAGGCGCCCTGTCTATTTTTGAGAAAATTTAAGACTCTTATGTGCGCCTTATAGTCGTGAAAATACAGTAGTTTGACCCACATGAAATCTAAACTAAGTTTGACACCCCTCATTTAGAGTGTGCTAATATGCAAGTTTTGGCGATGTGGGAGGAAACCGGAGTACCCGAAGAAAACCCACACGCCCAACGCTAAACGGCGGAATATTTTTCTCCGAAAACCATGGTGTAAAAATTAATCAAGCAGTCCTGCACGGCGTTCTCCGGCGGGACGATGTGGCGCTTGCAATTTCAAAGCAGGTTCGCATCAACCGAGTCGCGCCATTGGTTGACGCAATATGAGCTGAAAATTGTCCGACTGTCCGGTTACACAAGCAGAGATCGCACGAGAGCAGACTCTTTACGCCTATTTCACTCTCGTCTCCTTCCACCAGGTCGCTCCTTCCTGTCCACGTAGTCCCGCCACCAAGCGGAGTCCGCGTGGGGGGGGGGGGGGGGGGGGGGGGGGCGTACAGAACAGTCCGGCAGCCAAAAATAGCACTGCAGAGATGGCGAGGAGACTGAAGCGATATCCCTTTGGTAAACATCTCTCAAGCATTTCCTCTACGCGAGGAGATCAGACACACCAACACGGCTCTACAAATCGAGGTAAATCAATCGGAGCGCTCTGATGCAAAATCATGAGTCACCAAATGGGGGTCTATTCTTGGATTGTGTGTGTTTGCTCAAGTTGTGGAAACTCAGAGCGGTGCCGCACACCAGGCGAGAAGACCGGAGGGTCCAAAATCTATTTGGGAATATGCTTTTGCTCACTTATGGAAACCGGTTGGGGTCCAATACGGGGCATTTTGTCATTCATTCCATTATTTGGAAATCAGGAAAGACCTTGGGTGGATCCACCCGGGTGGCGTAGGGTGGCAAATGCATCCCAGTTGCCATCCCAGTCAGCAACAATGGGAATTGTTTTCCCCCCCAAATGCGAAACTTAAACATCTGACATAAGTTGACACTAGGATTGCTACAATTAGCGTATTTTCTCGCACATACGCTGTATTTGTCGCTAAAAAAAATGATGACTGAATCGAGAGTATGGCTTATATGCGCACAAATTAGATTTGACATGACCGAAACGCCATCACGCAAGACAATGCGGCCGATACGGGCATTTATTTCAAAATAGAGAAAAGGTAAACAGACAAAACGCTTTAAAAAAATATTTTGATGCCTATGAATCAAATTTAAGAAAAAACTATCTTGCATAAAATGTGAAAAAACTCACGTGTGCCTGCCATTGCTCGCTTAGGACGCCGCCATCTTACCTAGGGATGACAAAATAAGGACACATTTTCTGGTTGTACTGCTCACGTGACTTCCTTTTTGAATTTGTTCAGCAGACAATCCTTTTGATTCATACAGTAACTCAGTGCAATGATTTTTCTCAAGATTTTCCCTTCAAAGTAAAACATTTGCACTCCCTATTAAAACCACAAATATGAAAAATGTGAATCAGGGGGCGTCTTCTAAGAGAGAAATGATAAAATTCAACAATATTAAGGATACGGCTTATACGAGGAGCAATGTTCCCTCTAAGCTGCGCACGTGCGCACTAGTCTCGTCTTCTCTGCGCACAGCAAATCATATGGAGCGCACAAAATAAAATCCCATTTTTTAAATTTTTTTTTAGCTGTGAGGCCGATGTGCGAACCACTCATCCGCCGGGCCGCCCATTCATAGATATTAATCATTATATTTTATTATTACTAAATCATTTATGTATAGTTGACATGCACCTGCTTATGGCAGGTGTGATACTGGTGTGTGCCCATAGCGAGCAATGATGATGTTGCTCACACCGGTACTCAGTGTGCTCGGGGAGGTTGTCTTTCTGCCCAGACAAACAAAAAATTAGAGGGAACATTGACGAGGAGGCGGCTAATATGCGAGAAAATACTGTAATTTCCCAAAGAATCAATGATGTCCTCAAATATTTGCCTTCTTTCAAAAAGTTCCTGATCCTATCCTATATTTTTCTAGCTCCGCCCCCCCTGGGGATCAATCTGATCATGTTCTACTTGTCTTGTAGAGCTTCCAGATCCAAGTCGATCCACCCTGAACATTGTGAGCGTTCAAGGCGCCCCACCGATTGCGGTGAGGGCCAGCTGGCGTGCGGCTGCTGTGGGTGTTTCTCTGGCAGTGTCTTAGCTGGTTGTTGTGAGGAGTGAGAACGAAGCAATCAGCAAGTATACTGCCGCAGAAATTCTTTGCAATAAAAGTCCTCGGCATCCTTCCGTGTGGGATAATTGAAGGAAGGCTTTGGTTGTGGAACAGAACCGTTGTTTTCTAAAGGGACGTCTGCTGCCATCTGGTGGCTAAAAATAATACGCATACTAATCTGCAGAGTTTAGTGTATACAAGAGTTGTATAAATGGTTAGTAAAGTGTGTTTTTTCGCCCAAAATTTAAGTGATTACTAAACTGTTTTTTTCCCTCAAAACATCTATTAAAATACATTTTAGCTGCAGTCTGTTTTTATTCCACCCAAAAATCAAGATTTTCATTTTGTTTACATGCTAAAGTGGATTCAGTGGGATCTTGTTGATTTAACAACAAACATAATTTCCAAATGTATCAACTCTGATATAAGCAAGATTTAAAAAAAACATGGAGGTAGCAAATTAATTATTTTTTCATCGCTGCCTTAGACACGGACGGGTTATCTCAGTTTTTGGATGAGGGATTTTAATGCTGTTGTACACCAAGTTCACTGAAATGTTGTTTAAATAAAATGAACAAAGTCTCCATATTCTTTGTGATTTGTGAATTGTGACGACAAATCTTAACTCATCAACTTCTATCAGTAAAACTGTTTGCCCAAATTAAAAAAAATTGATGACTGAATCAACGGTACGGCTTATATGCGCATAAAAAGACGACATGCACGAAACTGCAAGGTGACAAAGACGAAACGCCATAACACCATAACGGTGTGACGCAAGAAAATGCGGCCGATACGGTTATTTATTTCAAAATAGAGAAAAGATAAACAGATAAAACGCCAAACTAAATCTTTTTTACGTCTATGAATAAAATCCAAGAAAAAAAAAACATATCTTGCATAAAACGTTAAAAAAAACTCACTTGTGCCTGTTAAGGCTGATCGAAGGTCCTGAAAAGTGTGAATCAGGGGAGGGCTTATTTTACGGGTGCAGCTTATATGCGAGGAAATACGGTATACAGTGGTACCTCGACCTACGATCAGCTCTACCTACCACATGCTTGAGGTACGATGAAAATTTCGATCAAATAATTTGCCCTAGATACGATCAAAATTTCGAGATGCGGCCAAGCCGGGTGGCCATGACATGAGAGGCTGTTTATCATTGTAGCACACTGTCTTTTTTTGCTGCATCTCTTTCGTGTATAACAGATATCTACGAGCACTGAACGATTTATTCAGACGAGTTTCTCCTACGCATCGACCAGGAAACGCACAACGCGCATGCGCAGGCAAAAATAGGGCTTTCTGGGTAATGAAGTATACTCGTGCACACAACACCGATAGCCAATGGCACCCTTTCTCAGAATAAAACTTCATTACCCACAATCAATACGTGGGTAGGCTGTTATTCCTTCCTTAGCCTGTTAGCTCCCGCGATCGCTCATTCAAGACTACCTCTCGCTGGCAAGTGGTCGTGTGTTATCCTATTGTGAGGACATTTTTGCGCATCATTTTCGGAATATTTTGAAGAGAATACAACAGCAAACAGCCCATCGATAGCAAACGTGAGGGTGGAGGCGTGGCAACAGCTAACCTGCCCAGAACTAAGGTTAAAAATAAAATAAAAAAGAATTCAGTTCCGTGTAAAGTTACATTAAACGTATGTTTGAGTGTGTCTGTATATATTAATCCAAGTTAATTTAAATGTGTTTGTTCCGTTACGAGTGCGTTGTCGTGGAAAGTCCCCCCGAAACCCCAACCCGCCCCCTCTGTGCGTCTCTCTCTCCCGTCGGCAAAATCCGCCCAATTATAGTTATATTAAACACATTTTATTACTATTAAACCACTAGTCATGTGTTACCTTGTTAATAGATGGCGAATTAGAAGAAATAAAACATTTTTTCCAATCCAATATCCTGTTTTTGGTGTTTTTTCAGAGGGTTGGAACGAATTAATTTGTTTTTAGTTCATTTCAATGGGAAACATTCGCTCGAGTTACGAAAAACTCGACATACGATCTCAGTCCCGGAACGGATTAAGATCGTATGTCTAGGTACCACTGTATATATAAAAAGCACACACACCTGTTTGATGGATTACCAGTCAGTTTCCGTATTTGCACCAGGGATATTTAACATTTTGCTATTGCACTACTATAAAACAATAAATGTATTTGCTTTGCGCGATGTGACAAAGTGGGCCGAGTAGTTTGGCGCAAAAGCCCCGCCCACAGTGCGGTGGCCACAAAGTGCCATGTCTCGCCCCTCCCCTTTCATGAAAGCGACTATCCTGCCAGCCGAATAGGTCATGGCCTTCTACACATCCAGGATTTTTACGTGGCTGCTACTCACTTCCGTCGGATTCATGCTTGTCGTTCTATGTCAGGAGCAATTTAAAGTGAACAGGTGTGTTTTTTTTAAATTATTTTGGGCACAAAAAAATGTGAGAATTTTTATCATTTTGCTAAATTGTCAGAATAATTTTTGGAAGCTAATTGAAACAGAGCTAAAATCATTTTCAGGACTGAATATGAAAATAATTCGATTCTTGTATCATAAAAATGTGAACAGGTGGGTGTTCAGGATGTTAATCCAAAACAAAGATATTTTTTACAAGATATTTTATTATGTTTTACGGTTATTAAATTGAATTGATTTTGTGCTTGTATATAAAACAGAAAATGGATACATAAAAATAAATGAAACTGAATTGAAGCATACGTTTAAAAGAAAAAAAAGCAGTTATTCAAATAAATTAAAAAATGAAAACCATGGGTACTAAAACATAATTAGAAATAAAATTCATATAATTAAAAAACAGCAGCCTCGCGCGTGAGTGGTTAGCGCGTCGGCCTCACAGTGGGGAGAACTGGGTAGAAATCCAGGTCGCGTGGGTTTTCTCCGGGTATTCCGATTTCCTCCCACATTCTAAAGATGTGCACGGTAGGCTGATTGGACACTCTAAATTGTCCTTAGGTATGAGTGTACATGTGTACTGCCATACTTTTTGAAGTAACCAAAAAGAATGTTTCAATACGTATCATAGCCTTCATCCGTGTCACAGAGACTTTACCATGAAAATGTCTAAACGTGCCATTCCAAAGCCTCTATGACAACTTTGGTTTGTACTGGGGGTTGTGGCAAGGAACAGACTATAAGGGGCTATCTCAGGGATGGGCAAACTTTTTGACTTGCGGGCCAGAATGGATACTAAAATTTGACAGAGGGGCCGGGCCAGGAGCATTTGGACATGCATTGTAATTTATCAAACCTGGGGATTGAAATGTAAGAAAAAAGATACAATTGAAGGTGAAAAATTATTTTCAAATTTACTTTCAACATTAAGAATACATTATTATTCAACGAAAGAAAGCATTTTTTAAATTAAGAGTGATGAGCGGCATGTTAATTAAGCTACCGTACTGCTGCTGTACATAAATGTGCAAGTTGCTATTTTTAACACAGTAGAGAAACTCACATTTCAGTGGGAACTGTGTTGTTGTTCTCCAAGTTACACTCCAACAAAGGTCTAGACTAGTGCGATATCTATCGGCGAAATGAGGGTATTGCAGGGCAAAGGGAAATGAATGAGGTCATTGATTTTTACTATAATTTGGACAACGTCGGTGGGCCGGATTAAAAAGCCTAACGGGCCGTATATCGCCCGTGGGCCGTAGTTTGCCCATGTCTGGGCTAGCTGTTCAAGCTCTCCCCATCCTGCAGTCTGGTAATAAACTTATTTCCTTCAAATTGGTCTCACTCTTTCTGTGCCTGCTCCTGAAGATATTGGTCAGCTGTTTTACAGACCCAACAATGTGAGCGTGAATGGTTGTTTGTCTCCTTGTGCCCTGCGATTGGCTAGCTACCAATTTAGGGTAGCACCCACCTCTGGCCCCAAGTCAGCTGGGATAGGCCAATGTCCATAGAGTAAAAAAATTGCGCCAAAATATTTTTCCTCTTTCAATGCAGCTGGGGCAATTTCATCATAAAATTTCAAACTATCGTCTCCAAACGGCATGGCCCGGAAAATGCTACCGGCCCCACCATCTTAAATGCTAGCACGTTCACCAAACCGGTGACGTCAATGCCCGTCAAAGCCTTCAAGCCCACCCGAGAAAAAACATCGACGCGTGGTGTCGCCCGCGAGACCTCCATTCCCCTCCTCTTCGCCAAAAACTTCTCCAAACTTCCCGTGTGGGATTTCGAGGACGTGTACAACCAGGACGCCGCGCATGTCAACTGAGTAAGTTGGCGCCGTCGCTGTCGCGGGAAAGAAATGGTGTACCTGAACTGGAGTTTTGTTTTTTTCCATCATCAGGTGTGCAAAACTCTCTGAGGAATTCAAAGGATGAGAACTTCAAGGAGGCGTTCCTTCCCAACGTACGTTTGTACCTGCACAAGGATAACATCAACATGAGCGAATGGAACAGACTCTCCCATTTTAACAATCCCTTTGGCTTCATGGGATTCTATCACAAAGGTACATGAACATATACAGTAATCCCTCGAATATCGCGGTTAATGGAGACCAGGCATGGCCGCGATAATCGAAAAATCGCAAAGTAGTGTCACCCCTCTAACAACTTTATTTTATTTTATTATTATTATTTTTCTTCAGTGCAGAGTCCTAGTAGCAAGGGTAGCCTTCCACTTACAAGTTTCAGCGTGGATTTTCACACTTTTATGAACTTTAATTTTTTTTTTTAAATTAACAGCGGGCGGTTAGCGCGTCGGCCTCACAGCTGTGGTGTCCTGGGTTCAAATCCAGGTCGGTCCACCTGTGTGGAGTTTGCCTGTTCTCCTCGGGCCTGCGTGGGTTTACTCCGGGTACTCTGGTTTCTTCCCACATTCCAAAAACATGCATGGTAGGCTGATTGGACACTCTAAATTTCCCCTAGGTAGGAGTAGGAGTGTGCATTCAGGATGTGCCCCGCCTCTGGCCCGGAGTCAGCTGGGATAGGCTCAGGCACCCCCCCCCCCCCCCCCCCCCGTGATCCTAATGAGGATAAAGCGGTTCAGAAAATGCGGAGAGATAATTAACTGCGGTAAAAATAATGGCGAAATAGTGAATTTGCGATAAGTGAAGACGTGATAATCGAGGGATTACTGCAGTATAATACCGCATTGGCCTGAATATATAACGACCCCCTCTTTTTCAACACTCAAGTTTGACTTTTCGAACACCAAATGCAATTTTTATACACAAAATAATGACAGTACATATACAACAAATGATTATAACAATATACAGGAAAGAAAAAGCATGTTACTTTGCTTCATTCAAATCATGCAAAAACTGTCTGTCAGATCTTAGTATCTAAAGTACAATCACATTTTTAAATGGCTTCTGGTTTTTGTTGATGTAAATGTTACATTAACCAATCTACTCTGATAAAAAAAACAAAATTGCAATAAATGCATTCAATATAATTAAGCTTAGCTTTAAGGATATCTGGCGCTATCTAGCGTTGTGAATGGGTACAACGTCTAGACCCCCCTTTTTATTTATTTTTTTATAGATGTGATGTCTTCAATCAAATTTATCCCGGAACCAAAGGAGCCTCTCCTCACCCCCCATCCAGGCAGTAATGTTTGTATCCGCTGTGCTGTGGTGGGAAACGGCGGCATCCTCAATGGCTCAAAAATGGGGAAAGAAATTGACGCACACGATTATATATTTCGGTAATACCTTCTTTCATCCATTTTTCCATGTTACATTAACAGGTGCTTATTTTGTCTTCTGTTCCCTATTTTACCCTGACTTTTTATTGTTCTTTTTTGTGCTTGCTTTCAATTCTGGCTAGTTAATGAGTTATACTTTGAATTTAGGGTGGGAGACATAAAATGTCCTGCAATATTGTTTAACTGTTTATCCAATCAAAACGTCAGCAGCCTTCTTTGTGTTTGATGTTCCGTGAGCTTCAGGATGTTTTAAATAAATATTGCTCAAGCTGCGCGCACATCATTTTACAACTGCAAAATGCCATAGAAAGCAGTTTGTCCGCATCCGCTGACGTTGCATCTGAAAAACTGCTCAATTTCCAAATTCATCTCATTCTGATTGAGAATTTCTAACACCCGTGCGGTGCGTTTGTACACCAGGATGAACGGCGCCGTCACCGAGGGGTACGAAGAGGACGTGGGCAACAGAACGTCCGTGTATATCCTCACGGCGCACTCCATCACCGTGTCTTTGTATTTGTTCAAAAAATACGGCTACAAGTCAGCGCCCCATGATGACGTAGGCCCGCTTTCAACTCCATCTTTTTTTGTTTTACGCCGTCGTTAGTCACTCACGCAACCCGATTTATACAGGGGATCAAATATGTCATGATTCCAGAGGGCATGAGAGACTTCCAGTGGCTCCAAGGACTCCTTAGAGGAGAGAGGGTATCCCAGGGCCCCTATCATAACCAAAGGTAAAGCAAATTCTTATTCTTAACCCATAATTAGAAGGGTACACCTCAGTGACCCAAAGAAACTTACTGTATTTTCTTTCATATAAGCCGCCCGCGTATAAGCCGCACCCTTAAAATGGTTGAACTTTACAATTTCTCTCGTATAAGCTTCCCCCTGTCTCACAATTTTCACCTCCATATTCATGGTTTTAATAGGGGGTACAAATGTGTTACTTTGAAGGGAAAATCTTAAGAAAAATCATCGCATGTGGTATTTCTGAGATACTGTATGAATCAAATGCACATTATAAGGGTCAATATCATAATGAAGTTAGTAATTGATCTAGTAATGGTTGTTTTCTTACTGCAAAATAGAAAATAACCATCAAATGATAAATGTTAATTTGCCGACATCTACTGGTGAAAAACAATATAGCAAGGCTGTAAGTCTTGTGCGCATATAAGCCGTACCCTTGATTCAGTCATCATTTTTTTGAGTTACAAATATGGTTCATGCAAGAAAATACAATACTTTTTAAAAAACATTTTTCCACCATACAAAAGTTGTTATATGGCGTACACCAGGGGTGTCAAACTATTTTTTTTGTTGTGGGGCACGTTGTAGTTTCGATTTCATCCGCAGGGCCAGTATATCTTCCAACTAGGCTGCCAAAATTAATTGATTAATAAATTGACAGCTTTTTCAAATCGTGCTGATCGATAGATCATTTTTGGACATTCAAATTTGTCTGCAATTATTGATTTAAAATGAGCAAACACAGGAAATAATATTCCCTATACATCTATAATCTTCAATTGAATTTGATCCTAAAACAGAAAGTTGGCACTCATGATTTACTTCCTCGGGCCGCACAAAATGATGCGGCGGGCCAGATTTGGCCCCTGGGCCGCCACTTTGACACCTGTGGTGTACACAATTTGAAATGATCAAAAACGTATAAAATGCGGGAAAAACATATAAGTTGACAGTTATGATATATTTATGTTTTGAAACCTTCCAATTAGGCCTCGCACGTACTACTCGGGGCAATACAACGAGAGCCGCTTCTACGTTCTTCATCAGGACTTTCTGCGATATGTTTGAAACAGGTTAGGCTCAACTCAAATCTTTAATGTTTCTGATTATTGTTTCTAACTCAAAAATATTTTCCAGGTTTGTGAAGTCTCCAAACCTGAACAAAGGTTTTTGGGCGATAGTCCGACCAACCAATGGTGCTTTTGCAATCTTTCTGGCTCTTCACACATGTGATAGTGTAAGCTTTTTCTTCTTCTTCTACACAATTATATAACGATTTAGATATGATTTTTTTGGGCATTAACTTTTTTTTTTTTTTACTGTTTGTCTCAGTATACCGTGTTTTTAGAACTACATATAAGGCGCAGCAGCCAAAAAATGCACAATGAAAGTGAAAAAAACATTGAAGTCGCATTTTGGGGGGATTTTTATTTGATCAAATCCAAAACAAACAACAGTCAGCTTGAATGAAAGGCATTTCACAAAAATATGGAGAGAAAAAAACCAATAGAGTAAAAAAAAGGCTGAATATTTTTTCTTTTAACAAAAAAAATCCTCAAAAACCAGGTTGATGCGTACGGGTTCATGACGAGAGATTACGCCAAGTACTCCACCTACTATTGCGAGAAGTACGGCAAGAGCCGCGTCATTTTCTACGCCAACCACGACTACTCGATGGATATGGAAACGTGGGAAAAACTACACAACAGCAAAATTATTCGTCTGTATCAAAGAAGTGAAAATCAACCACCTTCAAAGACTTAACTGGTTTTGACTTTTTCCTTCTACAAATTGATGCCTAAAGACATTTGAGGTCTGTGTTAAAAGACTGTTTATGTACAAGTTTATTTTATGCGAAAAATAGACTTTTTTAATAGTGTCAACTGGAAACAATTAGAAATTTGTTATCAATCAACTGGAAATTATTTTTATTTCTTCCCAAAAGCCAATAAAAAAAAGATTTTTTGTGGTCTAAGTGCCATTTTGAATGAATAGTTACATACATTTTTAGTTTTTTTCTAAAACATTAAGAATCCAGTCTAAATGATTGTAATTTGGATCCTCAAATTAATTAGTAAAAAAACTAAGGGGTTAATTATGTTGAATAAATGTTCACTTGTATTTTTGGGCTTTGTTGTCTAAAATTGATGTGTCTTAGAATATTTGGAATACACTATAGTTGATCCTAATTTGGATGCTCAAATTAATTTGTAAAACAATGACTAATACATGAATGAGGGTTTTTTTGTCCAAGTGATTAGTAATTATATTGAATGAACAGTCATTTTTTTGTCTAAAATTGACTGATATGTGGCTTAATACATTTAGAATCTATTATAATTGATCTTTGTTTGTGGATTCCCGAATTATTTGCTACAAAAATACTACTAATTTATGCCTAATAATGTTGAACGAATGATCACCTGCATTTTTGTGGCTCTAAAATTGACCGAGATATCTCTTAAAACGTTTTAACCACTATAATTGATCGTAATTTGGATCACATAATTAATTAGTACGCAAATAATTGACCTTTTGCCCTTTTTTATCTGGTCCCCGTGCGGAAATTATTGTTTTATATACTCTGGGTAATAAATTAGTTACGGGATCGTTTATCCTTTTTTTGCTGCATAACAATGTTTAAATCGAGGGTTAAATCCTAAAATAGCATCGAAAGTGCCTGTGGAGGAAGAGGAAGAGGAGGGAGAAGAGGAAGGTGATTTAAAGGCAGATTGGTCGCCTCAAAGTGTTTGTTAGTTTTTTTTCTCTGGGAAAGTTTGGTCGGTCCAAGTGAGAAGTTTAATTAGCCTAGCTAGCTAACTAGCATGCGTAGCATTTAACTTGGCAAAAAACAATGGCGGCGACGACACACAACCAAACCGTGGTGTACTTGTCCGAGCGGGTGGTGGTGTTATCTTCCTGCTTCATGTCGTTTGTGGGCTCTTCGCTCATTATTCTTACTTACGTGACTTTGGCCGACTTGCGGACGACTCCGCGCAAGTTGCTCCTGTTCCTGTCGGTGTCCGACTGGCTCTCGGCGGCGTCCTACGCCTTCGGTGTGGCGAGGAGGTTCGAGTCCGATTCCTGGGACTGCGTGGTCCAAGGGGCCATATCCACTTTCTCCAACACCAGCTCCTTTTTCTGGACTATGGCCATCGCCGTCTACTTGTACGTTTTCATCGTCCGCTCGAGTCAGAGAACTGCCGACGGGCTCGTGCTGTTTTTTCATCTGGTCAGGTGGGTGCTCTCCTGGATCACGTGTTTTTCGGATGCCCCCCACTGACTGGTCTTACTGGGATGACTACTACTTTGGCCGCAGGGTCAGTGGCGGGTGGAACATTTTTTTTAATCAAATGGCCCCTTATCTTGTGTTAATAAATAACCATAGAATGTAGCATATACAATAATACCTTGAGATACGAGCTTAATGCGTTCCGGGACCGAGCTCGTATGTCGATTTGCTCGTATCTCAAATCAACTAACAGGATATTGGAATGGAAAAACATTTTTATTTGTTGTAATTCACCATTTACCAACAGAGTAACTAATAACTATCTAGTGGTTATGATGTTTGATTCTAAAAAGAGACATTATTCAGAACAATATGGACCGTGGGAACTGAGAGAGACTTTTTTGCACGGCAATGCGCTCGTAACTAACATAACATAAACAAATTTAAATGAACAATACAGACACATTCAAAAAAAGTTTTACAAAAATTTAATCAGTCTTTTAGCCCACATTTTTTATCAACTAGCCCCTTAACTTATGTTAAAAATAACAATAGAATCTATACAGGGTCAGGTAACTGGCATTGGTTTACCTCTGCATAGTTGAAACCGATGGCGTAATTGAAAGTAAGGATTCCGGCATAGAGCATATGGATCAATGGAAAACAATACTACAAAATGATCGGACACATTTGTAGATTTAATAAAATTCAAACAAAGTAAAGAAACAAAACTGTGTTTTTATTTTCAAAAAGTACCTACAATTCCAGTGTGTGGACAATAACGGATCCCATTTGACTGATCTAATTTTTAAAGATAATGAAACTGAATGGCATTATATATCATTTAAAAAATAAAAGCACTTGTTTCTTTACTTTATTTGCAATATATTAAACCTCCAAATGTGTCAGATCATTTTGCCGGACTCTGTAGTATTGTTTTCCAGTAATGCAGAGTGTGCTGGAATCCTTACTTTCAATTACGCCATCGGTTTCAACTATGCGGAGGTAAACCGTTGCATAATTTGTATTGCTCAATTTCCATTGTCATGGATCTGTATGATTCTCGATCATTTATTTTGAATTTAAGTTTAAGTAATGGATTCGTGTGAGAGTGGGACTTTAAATGATGTCTGTAATTCTTGTCTTAACTCTTTTGTTTTATCTAGCTGGGGAGTTCCTCTGACTATCACAGTAGCGGCCGTGTGCCTCAACAAGATTGGCTACACGGCGTCCGAGGTGTCCGTGGGCTGGTGCTGGATTAAAATCCACGCCGCTGACCGTGTCCTGTGGATGCTTCTGACTGGAAAAATCTGGGAATTCTTGGCTTACCTCACCCTCCCTGTCCTTTACATCCTCATAAAAAGGCACATCCACACAGCGGTAAGCAAAAAGTCGCTCCTACTACAAAAGTACCTTCCATAATGAAGAGCACAGATGACCTCGGTCCATAGCCGGGTATCTAAAAGTCATTTATTGGGTATCTCATTTCCTTCCGTAACACAGCACGCGGCCCTCTCTGAGTACCGTCCACTCGTGGCCAACAGGACGACATCGTACTCGTTCTCGTCCATGGCGGATATGAAGCTGACTCTCATTCCCGTCATCTTTATCGTGTTACGCATTTGGAGCACGATCCGCTTCGTCCTGTTGCTGGTTGGATCCCCGGCAAGACTCAACCCTGTGCTGGTGACGCTACATGTGAGTAGATTGAACTTTTCTAGAATTCTTGCAGGGTCAACCGAACCTTTTGGAGCCATCCAACTGAAGGGAACTGTAATCGTATCAGGCTTTCAAGGCCAGCGCGTCGGTTAAAACAATGATTGTTTTGGGTCAGGCTGACCATCCCTACCTCAAGACTTTCGGTCAATTGTCCAAATTCAATGGACCATTACTGCCAATCAAAGTGCCAAATTTTCCAAGTTGCCTTCTGTTTTGCTAACATTAGCAAACACTAAGCTAGCATGATGCCTGATTGCGAAACCATATTGAATGTGTATTTGCCTTGTCAGTTTATTAAACACAATCAGTTCCAATCCATTTAAATAGAAGTCAGTGGGAGTTAATGAGTTATGGGCTACAAACAACTAAATATTCACTAAGTATTTATAATGCTGAAACTTGACAACAATGAGAAAATATCAAATAACAGCAAAAACGACAAATTAACCTTGGTTATTTTTTTAACACATGGTTTAAAATATATATGTATATGGAAAAAATCAAATTAGAACTGGATTATTTCGACTCTTATGCAGCCGTGCTTTTTTCCTTTCTCCTGCATGCTGTCTGATGCCCTATTTACAGTATTGCCTAACACATATGTGTCAAAGTGGCGGCCCGGGGGCCAAATCTGGCCCGCCGCATCATTTTGTGTGGCCTGGGAAAGTAAATCATGAGTGCCGACTTTCTGTTTTAGGATCAAATTCAAATGAAGAGTATAGATGTATATTAAATGTCCTGATTTTCCCCCTTTTAAATCAATAGTTGTAATTTTTTAATCATTTTTTTTTCTGTGTTTTTAGTTCAAAAATCATTTTGTAAAATCTAAAAATATATTTAAAAAAAGCTAATATAATCATTGTTTTAGATCTATAAAAAACTGAATATTCAGGGCTTTTAATCCAGTTCTTTTAATCCATTTATTTAAAAAAATCTAAATATTATGTCTAAAATGGCGCACGTGAAATCAAATTGACGTTAAAGCGGCCCGCGAACCAACCCGAGTCTGACACCCCCGGCCTAACATAGACAACCTATCACAGCTGCTCGTAAAGCGATCTCTTATTTTGACCACTTGTGGTAGGAAAGATAATAAATGTCTCAATTTTTAAGATTTTTGACAAAAGTTTGCCTTACAGGGTATCGGTAACACGTTGCAGGGAGCGGCCAACTGCGTCATGTTTGTGCTGTTCACCGCGCCGGTTCGCACGCGCCTCTTGAGCTCGCTTTGCTGCTGCCGTGATGCTTCGTTTGGGACGCAACAAACGCAGGATGGGAAACGCGAGAGAGAGGACGACGTCACCGATGTCACCCACACCGATAGGTGATGATCGATTACCCGCTAGGTCTTGTGTTTACATTGGTACGTCAGGAACTTTATAATAATCAACGTATAATGTACTGTGGTTATATACTGGTTGGATTTATTTATCTACTCCGTATAAGGATGGGAAAGAAGCATATTGACTTTCATCAAGTATTTTTGTAGGACCGTTCTGTGCTTTTGTTGTCGTTGTTAATGACTGGAATGAAGAATACTCCGACAAGATGTTATAGAAACCATAAGTGATGGAACAAAATATTAATTGCTACAATTGTTTCTCTTGATTCCATTTTGTGTTTCTTTAAACCAGAAATATTCCATTTGAAATGACTGGAGTTTTGTGTCATGTCAATGATTAGCCCCCCCCAAACCCCTCCCTTAAACAATAAAACAATGGAATAAATATTTTCCGGGACTGGTGATTTCATTGTTTTTATACTTGAGTCTGAAATCCAAATCTGACTTCCATCGATGTCACCAAAAGTGCTTGTCCTTTCTTTTGGAAAAACTGTGTGTTCTTCCCTAATAATGTGTTGCAACATCGTTGCGTTCGATGTGTCACAGATGTGACGCCATCACAGTACACATGACCAATCATCACATGCCATCCTTCCTTTTTGAAACCAGAGCCTTTTTTTCCCAGAGCTTCAGTCTTATGAAGACAATTAGAATTTTCCCTATTTTTGTTTTAGTGATTTGTGAAGAAAGCGTATGAATAAAATTTTCATCACAAAATATAAATGTGAATTTAATCCAAAAGCACACTTTCATGTGGTAAAAACCAGTGGTGGTCCGTGCATTTTCTCGTAGCGCCTTCAACGTATCAATCCAACCGTCAAAAACTATTTTATGGCTATAAAACAGGTATGTCAAACCGATTCCGCCGAGGGCCGCAGTGGGTCCTGGTTTTTGTTCCAACCGATCCAGTGCCGACATTTTAACCAATCAGGTGTCTTCTAAAATAAGTAGCACCTGGCTGCAATCAACTGATTAACTGATTACACTTGCAAAAGGTATCCTATTGTTGAGTTGGAATGAAAACCTGCACCCACTGCGGCCCTTTGAGGACTGGTTTGAGACCACTGCTGTAAAACCTCTACTGCAGCTACAGCTGTGACATAGAAAATAATCAATAAATCAATGCACAAAAATGGGGTCAAATCCACTTCCTAGCAGCATTTCATGATTAAATACAAATACTGGAGCTTTTCAGACATTAAAACCAGGCCAGGGGGGTGATTTTTTGAAGGCCCTGACGGCCCGCCACTCCTATGTACTAATGCCTATAGCGAGTGATGCTAACAGAAGTCATCATTTTCACTTGATACTCTGTCAAATAGCGCGTACACTTAACAAAATATAATAGCAGTCTCGTAATAACTGATGGGAGGCTTGAAAACTGCTTTAGATATTTTGATACATGTATCGAGAGCTGCGGTTAAGCTAACAGGCTAACCGGAAGATGGATTGTTCACAAATAATTCTGGGAAATGGCGGAAGCGTGGTTATCCGCCATCAGTCACGTGCATGACGTGGATGGCTGTCTATTTTTGTCCAACAATGTTAGCAGTCATCTAATACTGCTAATGTCCGAGAAAATGGAGAAGTAAGGTCAGTTAATGCTGATGAGGATGCTTTTGTTTCTGTTTTTGTCCTTGATGCCCATCGCGTATTGTTTTTGCTCCAGGGACGAATTCAATGTGTCATTTTAGCATCACTTGTTTTATTATTTTATTCAAACTAATGCCAATAGAGATTTGTTGCTTGCGTCATTCTGCTAGTGTTTATTGCACATTATCGCTCAAAAATACTAAATATTTATTGCCAATCTAATTATAGGTGGAGTATTTGCATGTTGTGTTCCACTGTGGGCGTTTAGCGGAAGTGGCTAGCATCATGAGACAATTATATAGGCCAATAACAATATTAATCTGGACTGCAGTTGTGTAATTTAGTGTGTATGTCTTTAAGAAACTTTTACAAGGATGTATAAATACTTTTAATTAACAGGGCTTGAAGGAACTATATTTTCCTGAGAGTATATACTGTATTAAATATTGTGGTGCAAATTACTTTTTTTAATAGAAGTCAAACAACTTTTTTATAAGGCTTCAATGTTTCTTTAGAAGTTATTTCTCGTTTCTTGTTCACGGTCCTATACTCCCCTCTGGTGTTTGATATAAAACATGACAGATTTGTGTCTCACTTGAAGTCAATTGAATAATCATTGAATAATATCTGTGAATGTATTTTCCTCATTTTTCTGCTCAAATTATGACAATTTAAAAACCAGTAGTTAAACAGACAAAGAGTAATTTAACAATTAAACAACAACAACAAAAGAATATATTGACCTAAATAACTCATTGACCAACTATATTAAACAATCTGATCTAAAAATGAACCATTTTTACATTTCCATCACGAGCAGTAATAAATAATTGCATCAAACGATAATTATATAATGTTCCTTTATCTACCTTAAAAAGTAATTTAAAATATTTTTAGAACCATAAATCCTTTGTTTTTATTGACAGAGTACATGTCCACCGATTTGAGGACACGAAAGTCTCATATTGACGGTTGCTAAGCAACCGAAAATGCGTGGCATAAAAAAAAGCTGGCATATCTGATGTGATGAGAAAATAGCCCGCTAGAGGGAAGCCGAGTTCTGTCATGAAATATATACTGCACATTTATGAATTCCTCTCCTTTCCCCCATTGACATTTTAACATGATTATGCAATACCAGTCTTTCCAGTTAAAATGGTTTTCATATATATGTTGATAGCTTGCTGGGGTAGGCTCCAGCACCCCCTCAAATTCTCGTGGGGATAAGTGGTTCAGAAAATGAAATAAATATATATATATACACACACATATATATTCATATATATAGACACATATATTTATTTATATATATATATGTGTATATGTATATATATATATATGTATATTTATATATATGTATGTGTGTATATGTATATTTATATATTTGTATGTGTGTATATGTATATATATATACATACATATATACATATATATATATATATATATATATATATATATATATATATATATATGTATATATGTATGTATATATATAAATTTATATATATATGTATGTATGTGTGTGTATATATATATATACACATACATACACACTGTAAAAGGGAATTGTGTTCCTCTTTTTCCCCTTTCAAATCAAAGAGAAAGCTGACTTTTTATTCCTATTTTTATTGTTAGTAACAGATGCTGAGACGCATGAACCCCGTAGAAAGGATTAAGAGCAAAGTACAGTGAAAGGTTTAGCTGTAAATATGACAATCACCGAAGCACTAAGACAGGTTTTATCACTGTGATGTAATGGATCTACTTTAACAGTTAAGTGTGCTTGGGTCATGCTCCTTTTGATCCTTCCAGCTGTAACATGCTCGATAATTCATATGCCGTTTTTTTAAATTTATTTTATCTTGTCTTATATTTTCTTCCTCCAGTAGCCTATGAAATCTGCGAGTGAACATCAGATTCCAGATGGTCACGCTACAGTAAACGGTCGGTCACGGCCACGGCGACTTTAGAAAAAAGATCATTCAAGCACTTAACGACGTTGTGCCATTATTCCTCAACTGTACATTTATGTTAGATCAGACTAAATATTCTAGTAAAATAATAACCCCTCTGGATGAAAGGTCATTCTAAGTACAATGTACATGGTTCAGCAGACAGGAAAAATGACCAGAAAGCAAGCATTCCAGACATGTGCAATGTAAAAATAAAATCCCGACAGCCTATTTTCTTAACTTTAGGAAAGTCCATAGTTTCCTGAGGTCCAGACTTTTTTGGTGGAGTTAATTTTCACATTGTAATTATTCCAAGCAATTGAGCATTTGCCAATAAACCTATGCATGTGCAAACATTGTTCATTCATTGGACAAAATGCTTTAAAACACGGTGAAATATGGAAGTAAAAATAACAGAGCTCCATGCTCATTGTCATTGGTGGGACATTTGGCCAATCAAAAGGTAGGGAAGACATCGGCATCGTATTGAAATGACGTCATAGCAGTGGCGGTCCTTGCATTTTCTCGTAGCGCCTTCAACGAATCAATCCAACCCTAAAAAAAAACTATTTTATGGCTATAAAACCTCGACTGCAGCTACAGCTGCGACACATAAAAAATAATCAATAAATCAATGCACAAAAATGGGGTAAAATCCACTTCCTAGCAGCATTTAATGATTAAATACAAATACTGGAGCTTTTCAGACATTACAACCGGGCCAGAGGGGTGATTTTCCCGGGAAAAGACAGCGATGAACGTCAATGGCGAAATGGCAAAAATTGCACTAAAATGGGGTAAAATCCATTCCTAGCAGCATTTAGTGATTAAATACAAACACTGGAGATTTTCAGATGGCAGAACCGGGCCCACAATTGAAATATTATTTAGGAATATAGCCATATTTTACTCACCAAAAATACGTTTTAACTGTACACAATATCCAACCTCCTTTCTTCCTTCTTTTCTATCGCCATCGAAGCTAATGCTGAAAGTCGAGCCTGTCCTGTCGTATTTCTTGCATAGTCTGTCTTGAAAATGGCTTTAAATCAACACAACAATATATTTGCATGTGCAGCTAGCTCCAGATACAGTTTGGTAGCTAATCATAGTTGGTGAAAGCGATAACGTATCCCTACGCCTGCGACAAGGCAATGACGTAATACATTGTGGTGTTGCCAACTCAAAATCTGATTGGTTAAAGCAACAGTCTTATCGACGCTTGTTTAAAGCGGCAGAGCCTGCAGAACTGATTGTGAAGGCTTTGAGGCAGATATCTGACCCTGGCAACAAATAATGGCTGAAATGCGATTGGTTAAATGCTTCAATATGAAAACACATCTGGAAGCAGTGCAACCAGGGGGAAAAGCAATGAAGAAAGGAAGCTAACAGACAATGTGGAATTATTTACTAAGTGTTGATGGACAAAATATAATACATGATTCAGATATTTCTTAGGCCAGCAGAGAAGGCCTTGAAGGCCCTGACGGCCCGCCACTGCGTCATACTAACATGAAAAAAATGTAGGCACAAAAAATGGTAATTCACTGTTAGCATTATAAAAAAATCATTGGCATATTTCAAAAGTGACCCTGAAGACAAAGTGTCTATTCATGCGGGGCTGCTTCGTTAATTCAGGGCCTGGACCACTTGTTAACGATTGAACGATAATTTCTGCTCCTTACCAGAAAATCTTGTAGGAGAATCCATTTATCAACACAAATCACATTACAATTTCTCTCAATGTGCAAGCAAGATTGTATCCAGTCATCCTACGCAAATTGACGGCATGTTTTTCTTCCACTAATTCACGATTGGATTAGGTTGAACAATGTTGTGCTTTTATTGCTTCAACGCTTTCAAAGATGCTCGATCAATTTTCTTTAGTTTGTTGATGCTTCCTGCTATAATTAGCTAATCACTATCTGTTGGACTTCAGAGTATACAAAGAGCCAAGGAGGGAAAAAAACATCCCAACTGCTCATTAATGCCTCCACTGTAAAAGAAATCCGTTACATGGTTGGAAAGCATCTTTATTTAAGCGTTGCTTTTGTATTTTTTTTGTTTTTTTTTGTATTTTGCTGTGCAGCAGAGAGCTCGCAGATCTGAACTAATTTGCCCTACTTTTCAGTCTGCACCAACTGCGGGCTTGCTGGGCCCGGGCCATCGGTGCAGTTATTTGCCAATTTAAAACTTCTAATGTCATGCACCGTTGCCAGCTGAGCCACCAGGAAGCCCTCTGGTCTTGTTTTATGACTCCAATTTCATTAGTTTTATGATGCGGTTGATTTCATTTATTGGCTAAAACACATGCCACTGAAGGCAAGTTTAGCCCATGTTTCAAACGTGACGTTTTTTAAATAAGCTACCAGAATCATGGCTGCTGGACACCCAAGACTTGGGGTGGTTATCGATATTACAGACTATTTCTTTAATTCTTTTTTTACCATCCTGGTGACTATCTGTGCTCGAGGAAAGCGGATATAATCCCCTACTTGTATTTGACGAGTACTTATGGTGACAGAGTGCCACTCAAAATCCCATTTGAGCAGCGCAAAGTAAATAGTGAATTCAGTGGCAGAACAAATGGGAACAGGGCACGGGTGCATTGAGTAGCAACGGCCCCCTTGCATTCGAGGGGTGGGGGTTTGGCAGACATATAAGCTTACACTATACTGTAGTATTATAGTAATAATAGGGGTAATCCTACTTCCCGGTTTTTCAATTATCACGGCCATATTTGGTCTACATCATCCGCAATATTTGAGGGATTACTGTATTATAGCATTTGTTTTAGACCACATGTATCAAAGTGGCGGCCCAGGGGCCAAATCTGGCCCGCCGCATCATTTTGTTTGGCCCGGGAAAGTAAATCATGAGTGCCGACTTTCTGTTTTAGTATCAAATTAAAATGAAGAGTATAGATGTATATTAAATTTCCTGATTTTCCCCCTTTTAAATCAATAATTGTAATTTTTTTAATAATTTTTTTCTGTGTTTTTAAAAATCATTTTGTAAAATCTAAAAAAATATAAAAAAAGCTAAAATAGACATTGTTTTAGATCTATAAAACCTGAATATTCAGGGCTTTTAATCCAGTTCTTTTAATCCATTTATAAAAAAAAATCAAAATATTATATCTAAAATGAAATCAGGTTGACGTGAAAGGGGCCCGCGAACCAACCCGAGTCTGACACCCCCATTTTAGACTGTTTCCAAACCCAACCACACCTCCTTTACCCCCTCAAATGTGGCATTAAGTGTGCCTACACCCCCATGCCCCGCCCCCTGACTGTCACTCATTCACGACATAAACTGCTTATCCTCATGAGCAGGGGTGGCGAACACGTTAGACACAAATAGTCAAACATTTTAACTGTAAGCCACACCTTACGTCAGAAGCATAAAAAAAATTCAATCTGCCAAATACTTTTAAAAATATAATTTATTACTTGTTTTTAAAGGACCTTGAGGAATTTGGGTGTGTTTTAAGAGATGATAAAAATAAGAGAAACATCAAACAAGCCACATCTCGCTCTTTCATTTTCTAAACCGCTTTATCCTCACTAGGGTTGCAGGGGGTGCTGGAGCCTATTTCAGTTGACTTCAGGCCAGAGGTAGGGGACACCCTGAATTGGTGGCCAGCCAATCGCAGGGCACAAGGAGATAAACAACCATTCATGCCCATACTCAAACCTAGGGGCAATTTTAGAGTGTCCAATCAGCCTACCATGCATGTCTTTGGAATGTGGGAGGAAACTCTCAAGATCTACATCTGGGTTACCACGAGTGATCTTCATTGTACAGAATTAGTAAGTTTTACTGCTTCAATAAAAACACCATCTGTGAATTTGCTTTGTCTTCTTTTTAATAAATTAATTTTACTTATGGCCTTTTATTTTAATGTCAAAGTTCCGGGCTAAAAGTATACTAAGACTTTTATTTGTTTGATAAAAATGACCATCTAAAGTATTTCAACATTCCAAGTTCTCCCAGAGAGAATGAAGGTTCATTGGACGCCTATGACAGTCAATGGCAGCAGCCGATGTGTTAAATGAGTGCTCTTATTGATATTTTGATATTAGATATTTAGATATTAAACTCTCCCTCTCATGAATCACATGGATATAATTTTGAGAGCTGGTTTCAACAGTATTTAGATCATGAATATAATTTTGAGAGCTGGTTTCAACAGTATTTAGATCATGAATATAATTTTGAGAGCTGATTTCAACAGTATTTAGACAGTATTTAGATCGTTTCAACAGTATTTAGACAGTATTTAAATCGTTTAGACAGTATTTAGATCGTTTCAACAGTATTTTGAGAGTTGGTTTCAACAGTATTTAGATATTAAACTCTAAACTCTCCCTCTCTCTGTCATAATTTGAACATGTTCTACCAAAAGTCCGGCGACCAAAAGTCCGGGCGACCAAACATCCGTTCTACCAAACGTCCGGGCGACCAAACGTCCGGGCGACCAAACCTCAGTTCTACCAAACGTCCGGGCGACCAAACGTCCGGGCGACCAAAAGTCCGCGACTAAAAGTCCGGCGACCAAAAGTCCAGCGACCAAACGTCCGAGTACCGCGGCTCGAGAGTCGCATGTTCTCCACCCCTGCTCATGAGGGTCGCTGGGGTGCTAGAGCCTACCCCAGCTGCCTACCGGCAAGAGTACACCTTAAACTGGTTGCCAAGCCAATAACAAAGCTCCTATAGACAAACAACTATTGACACACACCCATGGATAATTGAAAGTAACACTACAGATGTCTGTTAGGTTTGATTCAAATGTGTAAATGTTTATTCAATTTAAAGAGTGCTTATAGCTTTCGGTGCTGCGGCATCTTGGGTAGGCAGACAAAGCCTGATTCCTAGCTAATGTTCAGCGGATGTCAGCAGGAAACAAGCTAAATGCAGCGTGACAAATTTGAATTAATAACAAGCTTTGTTTCCAACATGCCACTTCAATTACCTGCTTTTGCCCAAAATATGTGCCTGAGCAGATGAGCCACCGTGAAATTACGCTGATGAATTCTCCTCGCGTGCAATTGCATGTGGTGAGTTCAGTTTTGGTGGATGACTGGTTGGCATACGTTCGCCTTCGTGGAGTTGGCGTGTTTCCCCCATGATTGCATCGGTTTATCTAGGTACACAATTGACTCTCACCTCTACAAAAGCATGCTGGGTAGGTTAAATGAACACTGTCCAAAGGTGGGAATCAGAGTGAATGCCTCATTAGGGCATACCTGGGTGTAAAGGAGTTATTTTAGAATTGTAGGACATTTGGGCTTCAAAATTCTTCAAAAATACAGTATGGGAGTTTCTGCTGCCAAGTATTTTCCGGAGCCTGTTCGTTTCCATTTTAGTATTGGTACTTTAACATGTTTGTTCTTGCTTTCTGAATTTAAAAAAATGGCCCTGCTAAAAATGCGACTTGTACTCCAGTGCGACTTATATATTATTTTTTGTTCAATGTAAATTATTTGGCTGGTGCGTTTTACAGTCCGAACAATTTGGTAATAGGTTTTGTTAGCTTATGTTAGTTTTTTTTTTTTTTTTTTAATGACATGATTTATTTGGTGTTTACAAAATGCCGTATGATTACTGTCACGTCTTTTTAGGGTTTTGGCGGAGGTGTGTGTGTGCTTTTATCCTCTTGTGTCCCTCTGGGTTTCCCTTACTCTTTTAACCAGCTGTTCGTGATTTGGTAATCAGCCCTTGTGTGTCTATTTAAACCCCGTGTGTTTGTGAGTCATTGTCGGATTGTCAACTTTGTTTACTCCACGCCATGTTCCATGTACCTCGTCTCCCCATGTCTTCCCGTCAGGTTTGATTTTGTGATTTGATTTCGAAGTCCTTGTTATTTTCTGAAGATTCCTGCCCTTAAGTAATTCAAGTTTTCTTACTTCCAAGACCTTGACTGATTCCCTGCATTTGAGTCCTACACTACGTTTCACGCTCAACGCCACTTTTCACAGTTCGTAACAATTACAGCGGCAGGGTTACCAATATGTACTAATGCTAGTAGAATGATACACGGATAAGCAGTGTTAAAAATGGATGAAATATTTCACATTACTTCTCATTACAATTTGCAATGCAAAGTTGACATCCGCCTCTTTTAGCCTTTAGCGTTAACAATTCATAAAAATGGCTCCTTGTTTACAGAATTTATTACAGTAACAAGCTAGGACATGTCCCAATGTCCTTGTACTGTATAAATGATTAACAAGACCAGCATCTGGTCGGCCTTGTGTAAAGCTACATCTTTCTGCAAAGTTCAGCAAAAGTGTGCCAGAATAGTCCCGCCTTATCCAAAAATAATCCTTCTGTACGTTCGGGGGAAAATACACGGAATTGCAAAAGCTGTTTTTTTGTAAACTGCCGATAAGATATTGCCACTTCTTAAGAAGGGAATGGTTATATTTGGGTGGCTACAATCAGCACGCCACCGTTGGTTTCCATGAAGATAAAGAAAATAGGCCCAGATTCCCTGGAATTCAACCGTACGGTCTCTGGGGATGAAATTGTCACATGCCTGTCTGAGTGGATATGCTTTGGATTCCATTGTCAAGCAAAGACTTGAAGGCGAATGCTTAAAAATGCATCAGCACCTCAGCTAATGCCCCGTGAAATAACTAAACAAGGGACGGATGAGCAGATGTCGAGTTTTTGCAAGGATTTTCGTTAAAAGTAGTGTTTTTCTCCCCCAAATCCCTTCAATTTATCTGCCCAACTTCGCCCAACGGGGCCGCCAGGGCCGTTTTGCACCGTTGCGTCGTATTTCTGCCCGGAAGCCGTGTTAGCTGCTCAAGTGAAGGCTCGTGGATGGAACTGCTGTTGGCTAGTCATAATTGCTTTTTTTTGTTTTAGTGTAGAACTGTTCAGTGATTTTTCTCCGTCGAGTAAAATCGTTGATGTTCTTCTCTGGGTGGCGAAGAGGAGATCAAAGGGGGAACTGGTAGGCGGATGTGTTGTCAATGTTTGTGGCAAGAATGCTAATGAATTTGAAAAGGCAACAGAAGGTAGCGTAGCGTAGCATTCAATCCCTGCTGAGTTGCGTATTCATCGTATTTTCTTTGTAATCCGATCAAATCTGATGTCTGCATTTTCCGGACTATAAGTCATGCTTTTTTCACATTTTGGCTGGACCTGTGACTTTTGCCTTTTACATCTTTTTCACTCTGACCACCAACAGTTGGTGTGCTGTGTTTTTTTTAGGCTATAGTTGTCCAAAAAACTGTTAATATGTTCCATTAACACATGCTTATTTTGACAGTTGTTCCCAATTTTCCTATTACTTTAACATATAATGTATAATTTAACTAGGTTTTTTTGCGTATTCATCGTATTTTCTTTCTAATTCGATAGAATCTCATGTCCTTTGGGATGTACCGTATTTTCCGGACTATAAATCGCGCTTTTATTTTTCAAAGTTTGACTGGGGCTGCGACTTAAATTTAGTTTTTTCTCTCTGACTGCCAATTTAGGCTATAGTTATCCAAAAACTGTTAATATGTAACACATGCATATTTTGACGGTTGTTCCCTATTTTCCTATTACTTTAACACAGGGGTGTCAGACTCGGGTTGGTTCGCGGGCCGCGTTAACGGCAACTCGATTTCATGTGAGCCGGACCATTTTAGATAAACTTAGATAGACTTTTTATAAATGGATTAAAAGAACTGGATTAAAATCCCTGAATATTCAGTTTTTTATAGATCTAAAACAATGTTTATTTTAATTTTTTAAAATATATTTTTACAAAATGATTTTTGAACTAAAAACACAGAAAAAAATGATTTAAAAAATCCAATTATTGATTTAAAAGGGGGAAAATCAGGAAATTTAATATACATCTATACTCTTCATTTTAATTTGATCCTAAAACAGAAAGTCAGCACTCATGATTTGCTTTCCCGGGCCACACAAAATGATGCGGCGGGCCAGATTAGGCCCCCGGGCCGCCACTTTGACACATGTGCTTTAACGTATTATTTAATTTATACTCGAGTGCAATTTATATAGTTTTTTTCCCTTTCATTGTGCATTTTTTTTGGCTGGGGCGACTTATAGTCCAAAAAATACGGTACTTCCTCCAATTTGTATTCCAATACCTTGCATAAAAAACACTTTTTTTTCAATTGTGTCATACGCCATCTGCCGACTCCTGTTCTCCCGTAACGCCATTTTTTTAAAGACCATTGATCAACAACGTTACAACTATTATTGTTATTAGTCTTGATAATGTATTTTTTAATACTTTATTCTAAAATTCTGTGATGGGGCACTTTACGAATTATGACAAGCACACGTCAAAAGTATTTGGAGGCAATAAAAAGGTCAAATAATGATGTGATGATGACATGACCTTTAAAACCTCCAGACTACTGAGCGACTGTGCGGTAACCTCAGTCTCAGTCTGCTGAAGGTCCCCTTGTGGACCTTCTCTGTGTGACTTCAGTTTTTAACTAGATCTACAATGTCTTGTGTGTCTTGTATCTGTCTTGCTACTGCAACCAAGAAATTTCCCGAATATGGGATGAAATAAAGTTCTAACCTAACCTAACCTAACCTAAATAAGACTCAATTATAACCTAGTTAGTACTTGCAAGTATATCGGGCATTGGAAGGGTGTTTTGGAGGGTAAGAAGAAAATACAGATCACTGGAAATCTCCGGGAATTCCTCACGCAATTTCTCCAGAAATTGCATTTTCTAATCACTGTCAGTGTGAGCTTGACTGAGCGTGGTGCTCGTGTTCACCAAACATTTTTATTTTTATTTCTTAGAGTCTTATTAAATCATTCTTTCTCCTCACACAATTTCAGAGTGTTTCCCCAACGCTAAGTCCTATCGCCGTCACCCCCGTGGGCTTCCACTGATAGGCATGCAGGAAAATAACCATTTCTCACTCCCGCGGTGGTGTCAATTTTGATGACCAAGATGGAACCGCATACTTAAGAACCTCACCTATTCATTACATCAGTTCCCACTGGGCACGAATGCATCAAAACAAGCAAACAGCCGAAACTGGAATTGACAGATGACGGATGCGTGCTTCCTCGCCGTCAAATTGCATGATTTTGTGTCCCATTTCATTACGCCAACAAAAAAAGACACATAAACACAAAGAACCTAGGTGGAATGCTATCGTATGGTACAAAATCAGTGGCGGTTCGTGCATTTTCTCATAGCGCCTTCAACAGGTAAAATCCACTTCCTAGCAGCATTTAATGATTAAATACAAATACTGGAGCTTTTCAGACATTACAACCGGGCCGGCGGGTGATTTTCCCGGGTAAAGACAGCGATGAACGTCAATGGCGTACCAGCAAACATTGCCCAAAAATGGGGTGAAATCCAGCCGAAAACAGCATTTACTGATTAAATACAAATACAGAAGCTTTTCAGATATCAGAACTTGGCCCACAATTGAAATATTATTTAGGAATACAGCCATATTTTACTCACCAAAAATCATTTTTAACTGTACACAATATCCATCCTCCTTTCTTTCTTCCTTCTTTTCTATCGCCATCGAAGCTAATGCTGAAAGTCGAGCCTGTCCTGTCGTATTTCTGGCATAGTCCATCTTGAAAATGGCTTTAAATCAACACAACAATATATTTGCGTGTGCAGTTCGCTCCAATTACAGTTTGGTAGCTATGGCTAATCACTAGCCAATCATAGTTGGTGAAAGCGATGACCAAATCGAATTCTGATTGGTTAAAGCAACAGTCTTATTGACGCTTGTTTAATGCAGCAGAGCCTGCAGAACTGATTGTGAAGGCCTTGAGGCAGATTTCTGACCCTGGCAACAAATAATGGCTGAAATTCATAATTGGTTAAATGCTTCAATATGAAAACACACATCTGGAAGCAGTGCAACCAGGGGGAAAAGCAATGAAAGGAAGCTAACAGAGAATTTGTAAATGAAAAAGTATTGATGGACAAAATATAACATGATTCAGATATTTCTTAGGCCAGCAAAGAAGGCCTTGAAGGCCCTGACGGCCCGCCACTGTACAAAATAATGACACTGATCCTAAGATTTCCCTCCTCATTATTATTATCCAAGTGACAGAAGAAATGATGATGATGATGATGCAGAGCCTTGTCATTTGTGTAAAGAACAAAACAAAAACAGGCACTCGTGCTTGAAAGGGTGTGTTGACAAAGGAGTGCTGTTCTTGTTCTTTCGCCGCTCAGCAGCTTCTAACGTCTCATCCTGGATGTGACGAGCCAAACTATTTTTAGTGCGCGAGACAAGTTAAATCTCATTAGATAATTCTCTGCGCACATGAGGGAAATCCACTTGTCTTTCTTGATGCCGTAATAGAGGGAAAACATGTACGGCCATATGTTTGCTGGAAGAAAAACGTCCTGTTCTGACTTGTCCTGATTGGTCCACCCCTGTCACACCGTTGTGTACATTAGCTAGGCTAAAAGGAGAAAGAAAATGAAGAATTCAGTAGGGCTGAAGGAAGCTGGTCATGTAACGGGGTTGTGATGTTGCTTGTGAACATGCTCGAGCGCGAGCTTTCGTTCGGATTGGCGCGAGGCCGCCGACCGTAACATGATTCAAAGGGTCGAGTTGTTGCTTTAATTTGTTTTGTAACGCGATGCAGGAATGCCTTGGAGCTAACTTTGTTGGATTCCATGACTATTTTGGGGCTGGTTTTCTCTCTTATTACCCAAAACATGTATTTTTTTGTTTATTATTTATCTTTGTACTTTATAAGAATTGTGTAGCTGAGGTCATGAATCACTGTTTTACTCTCCTGCCATCGCTGTTGACTTTCCCAATTGTCTTGTTCTAATGCAGTTTTTTTCCCTGTGTTGCAGAGCCCAGGTGTGTATAAAGGTGGGCGGAGTCTGCTGTGTACAGGTGAGCATACTCCATACTCTCGTTGGGGTGGCAAAACCGAGGCTTTCCAAAACATTAATTCCTTCATTCTTTTAATTCCGAACCCCTCTTCCTTACGGTACTCGGATGTTTGGTCGCTGGACGTTTGGTCGCCCGGATGGTTATTGATAATTACCATTTAAAATTGTTGCTCAAATTCCCTAAATACAAACTGCGAATTAATTATTTTGTCATACTTAATGCCCTATTAATTATTAGGCTAAAGAAAAGCTCCAAATTTCCCGTACATTTATTGTGTTTTGTTGGAGAACTTGTTAAGACCCTGACTGACGTAGCTTCTTAAAGGGACAGCGCATGTCCATACAAACTCTTATACACTCATGGACTTTTGGTCGCCGGTTGTTTGGGTCCGGGCAACCAAACGTCCGCGACCAAACGTCCGGCGACCAAAAGTCCGGCGACCAAACGTCCGGTCACGCCTGGAATCGAACCCTTAACCCCAGAACTGTGAGGTTTACGCACTAACCACTCGTTTACCGGGCTGGCCTTTCCAAAACAGTGAACTGCCATTTTGGATCTCTTGCCTTGGTTTTCCCTTATTTTTTGGTCACTTTGATTAAACCTTTGAGTTTTCACTCCCCTGCCTGTACTCCGGGAAAATGGATGTGTTATTCTTTTCCCTCCTTAATACATGTCCAAGGTATTGGATCGTCACTCGGTATATCCTGAGCTTTAAAATTTAAAAACCTCATGTTACATTTGGACATTTGTTTTCTGAAGTTGTGTACATGGTGAGCTTTTTTCCCCCACAAATATTTGCCACATTCCAAAACATACAACTTAAGTAGTATACAGTAATACCTCGAATATCGCGGTTAATGTAGACCAGACATGGCCACGATAATCGAAAAATCGCAAAGTAGCGTCACCTCTATTCTAACTTTTTTTTTCTTCAGTGCTGAGTCCTAGTAGCAAAAGTCGCTTCCGCTTGAGTTTCAGCGTGGATTTTCACATTTTTAAAAATAAAAAAATATAAAAATTGATATTGGAAAAAGTAGTGAATTTGCGATAAGTGAAAACGCGATAATCGAGGGATTACTGTATTCCAGTATTTCCTATAGACCCCAAACTCTCCCTTTAAGGTAAACTATGAAATCCAAATGAGATCATATCTACTTGAGACTAAAGTACATTGAGATTCCCATTCGTTTAACAGTTTAAACACAAATTGCACAAAAGAGGCAACATCCTGTTCCCCACAAGCTGTCACCCAGTTCTCTTTCGCTTTACCTCCCAGCTACCCAGGAATAAATGAAGAAATGACAGGCCTATTATGCCAAGACACAGCTGCCAACTGTTCGGGAGACACCAGGCAGAACAACGGGAGACGTTGTGCATAATTAATACCCCCTCGGTTGTTTTAAGCGCTTGCCCTTTGCATATTTTAAAGAAATATCCAGCGAATATGTTATGTATAGGACAAAGAAGACGATAGGACAAAAGGAATCAGCGTTGAAGGAAGTGATGGGAACTTCCTGCCGTTTACTTACAAGCCTTTCCCAGAGTGCTCAGGTGCTGGGGGACCAATTTGCCCATCAAAATTATTCATTTCAAGTGCCCCCCCCCCCCTTCCCATACACAGATTGTCTGTAGTAATATGCCAAAGACAGCCGAGAGGGACTTGTCCGACTCGTTTATGGCGGTTGTATTGTACTTGTCATGCTAATACATGTTAAAAAAATTTACAGTGGTACCTCGACATACGATCGTAATCCGTTCCGAGACTGAGATCGTATGTCGAGCTTTTCGTATCTCGAGCGAACGTTTCCCATTGAAATGAATTGAAAACATATTAATTCGTTCCAACCCTCTGAAAAAACACCAAAAACAGGATATTGGATTGGAAAAATTGTTTTATTTCTTCTAATTCGCCATATATTGACAAAATAATAAATAACGAGTGGTTTAATAGTAATAAAATGTGTTTAATAGATGTAAAATTAGACACATTTCTGATGTCTAAAAAGCTCCAGTATTTGCATTTAATCAATAAATGCTGTTTTCGGCTGGATTTTACCCCATTTTCGGGCAATGTTTGCAGGTACGCCATTGACGTTCATCGCTGTCTTTTCCCGGGAAAATCAACCCCCTGGCCCGGTTTTAATGTTTGAAAAGCTCCAGTATTTGTATTTAATCATTAAATGCTGCTAGGAAGTGGATTTTACCCGTTGAAGGCGCTACGAGAAAATGCACGGACCGCCACTGCTTTCTAGCTTACAGTCATTGTTCCTTAACAACGATTGCTATAACGTATGATTGGACGATAGTCACGTAAGTAAAAGTCACAATCCCAGCTAAACTATGAAAAAAACTTTGACTTATAGTCCATAAAATACGGTATTCAGTATCTAACTGTTTTTTTCTGACTACCACAGCCGATATTTCGAACACACATTTTGGAACATGACTGTGCAATATTAGCAGCATGACTTTGCCAGAATGGGCTTCTCTCTTTAATTAGTCCTACGCGCAGGTGGCGAGCGGGTTCCGTAAATGAAATAATCGATCAAAGTCGGTTGCGGTGAAGCTTTTTCGTCCAAAGTGTCACCTTCAAAAGCGCTCCTCGCAATATTGCGAGATGGCGACAAAGCCCCGAAATTGCCAGGGGGGCCACGGAATGCGGCTCCTATTATGAATGCCATGATTTAGTGTCCCCTGGTGCAGCAACAAATCCAATACTCACCACCCCTCCCCCCACCTTCAATCTGTATCATCTTCCTGAGAAAAGGACAAAGTCACTCTTCTCACCTGTGCAACTCACTCTTAATTGGTCTCCATTCTACTTTGTCCACGCTTTCCCCAAAAAAAGCCCTCGGAACAAAGCATTTCGCCTAACCTTGATCCACCTTCAACCGTCCCTCGTTTTAATCAAAATCCAATGCCGAGCCAGCGTGAGGAACATGAGAAGGGACACATGAGGCGGAAATAGTGGAGGGGGAAAAAAAGTGCAGCTCGCCAGGGATGGAGAGCTCAACTGAGGCGTTGCACAGCTGTCAGAACTCAGCAAGGATCCACATCTGTTGCCAATATGGCGGCGCGGCCGTTGCCGTTCCAGTCGGCGGGCCGTCGTGTAAGAGTGAGAGAGAAACTTTTTCTTTTTTTAATTTTTTTTATACCCGAGTCTTTCTCGCTTAACTTGCAAAGAAGATATTAGCGATTTCTGGAGGCCGCCATGTCTACCGAAAGCTGCAATTTATCACTTCAACATCTGCGACGGTAGCTTCCAAAGCCTGGGGAGGCAATATGTTTTGAATACGGGCTCGTAAATGAGGCACGCGTGGCAATGCCGTCTGAAAATGGAAGTGAGGAAGTGCGGTGCCAACTTCCAATTGGGAAGTGCGGAAAATGGCAGGAAGTGTTTAGTTTTGCAAAAAAAAAATAATCGCACAATTTTCTCGTATCTTAGAGTATAAAATGATTTGACAAACTGATTTTTTAGGGTGGCCAGGTGGCCTCACAGTTATGAGGTCGCAGGTTCAATCCTTGGTGGGATCTGACATTCCTTTGTGGAGTTTACTTGTTCTTGTGTGGCTTTTCTCCGGGTACTCCGGTTTCCTGAATGGCTCGTAGCTATGAGTGATTGGTTGCTTAACTCATTGTGCCTTGCCATTGGCTGGCCACCAATTCGAGGTCTCCCGTGCTTGGTGCCCAAAGTCAGCTGGGATAGGCTCCAGGGTACTCGGGAATTTGGTCGCCGGACGTTTGGTCGCCGGATGTTTGGTCGCCCAGATGTTTGGTCGCCGGACGTTTGGTCGCCGGACGTTTGGTCGCCGGACGTTTGGTCACCGGACGTTTGGTCGCCGGACGTTTGGTCGCCGGACGTTTGGTCGCCGGACGTTTGGTCGCCGGACGTTTGGTCACCGGACGTTTGGTCGCCGGACGTTTGGTCGCCGGACGTCTGGTCGCCGGACGTTTGGTCGCCGGACGTTTGACAACATGACAGAGAGTTTACTGTTGAAACCAGCTCTCAAAATTATATTCTACTGGGCGACCAAACATCCGGCGACCAAACGTCCGGCGACCAAACGTCCGGCGACCAAACGTCCGGCGACCAAACGTCCGGCAACCAAACGTCCGGGCGACCAAACGTCCGGCGACCAAACGTCCGGCAACCAAACGTCCGGCGACCAAACGTCCGGTCATGGGCTCCATCACCCCCCACGGCCCTTTGAGGAATGAATGTTTTTTTCAGGGAAATGGCATTAAGACTGTGTTTTTGCGCTTTTTCTGCTTTATTTTCCACCATAAAAGACTACGTGTTGATGCTCAGTAAAGTCCAATCTATCCGATCCAATAACATATCCCCTGAGGTGATAATGCAAGTCATTACCACCATTGTGATTCTCTTCGAGTGTTCAAAAGGAAAGGGTGACTATAAAACCCCTGTGGCTAAGTCTCCAACGCAACCACCTTCAATTGTATAGTTAAATAAGAACACCTGAGGAAAAAGTTCAAATTCCCATGGCTGTTTGAACCTTCTCGAAATTTAAAGAGTGCATCATAACACAGTGTATTTTGGGCAAATAATACCACTATTATACTTGACCTTCAAAAGGCAGTAGCTTTTCCAAAAGTGTTTAAGCGTATACTGAAAGGATTTGATGAAACATTGGTGCTTTTACATTATCCGGAGCATCTTGAGAGGACCTCGTTTGACCTCAATCTCATCTGAGGTTGTTCTGCTTGACCGAATCTTCCCGTTTGCCATTATTTTCCCATATTCCGCGGCTCGTGGGCAGACTCATTCAGATTCCCATTTTCAAATATAAATCATAGTCCAGTTTGAGTTTGCATGTTCTCCCCGGGCCTGTGTGGGTTTTCTCCGGGTGCTCCGGTTTCCTCCCACATTCCAAAAACATGCATCTTAGGGTGGTTGGACAATCTAAATTGCCCCCTAGGTTGTTTGTCTCCTTGTGCCCTGCAATTGGCTGGCCACGATTCAGGGTGTCCCCCCGTGTCTGGCCCGGAGTCAGCTTGGGTGGCACTCGGACGATTCGCCGAAAGACGTTTGGCAGACGGACGTTTGGCCGACGGACAGTTCGCGGAACGGACGTTTCGTCGAATCGGGATTCGCGCGCTCGCCCCGCCCCCGGATCGTGTGTGTACATGACTTTCAACCTCGGCCATATACGGCCCGTTACAGATAACATTCATTTAGGAATAACAAGGGCATGTACTGCCCCCCGCTGGACATATTTCTAAATACAAGTACGTACTAAAATGTGCTGCCAATTTTTTATATTTTTTATTTCGTCCTTGCGTTTAAAGTATTAGATTAGGAGATCACGCAGAACAGTACGTGACAGAAGAAATAGAGAAAATAAAGTGTTAGTAACAGTAAGTAACTGTAATGAAATTGTAAATCCAGAAATCCTACTCCAGAAAACTTACACCAACATAGAAAACGTTGAGATTAATCTTTGAATTAAGGTTCTCAGCAAATCATTTTGAATATATATTTCCGAAAATAATGGGAAATTATTTTAAATTAAACTAGAAGTAAGTGTGTTCCATGGCATTTTCAGGTATTGTTCTCTAAGCCCTCTAGTCTGTCCAAGGCACTTAGAATTTCACATAAGTCTTCTAGTGTTGTTTTTTTCTCAGTGTCAGATATCAATCCCCAGCTTTGATAAATTACATTGCGTGTCCAAATGGCTACTACTTTAAACGCAAGGATAAAATAAAAAATATAAAAAAATGGCAGCACATTGTAGTACATACTTGTATTTAGAAATATGTCCAGCGGGGGGCAGTACATGCCATTGTTATTCCTAAATGAATGTTATCTGTAACGGGCCGTATATGGCCCGCTGGCCGAGGTTGAAAAACATGTACACACACGATCCGGGGGCGGGGCGAGCGCGCGTATCCCGATTCGGCGAAACGTCCGTTCCGCGAACTGTCCGTCGGCGAAACGTCTTTCGGCGAATCATCCGGTCACGAGCTGGGATAGGCTGTAGCACCCCCCGCGACCCTAATGAGGATAAAGCGGTAACAGAAAATGAGATGTAATGAGTCCATTATAAAAAACAACCCCGAAACCTAAAGTATTAATAAATTAATAAGATTTTTTAGGCATTGAAGCCATTTTTTCAGATTTTTTTGTTTGTACAGCAAAAGTAGTTGGGTTTTCATAATGCTAAGCAGTTTTCTCCTTCAAGATAATAAATCTTCATCCCAGCTGCTTTTGATTAGTAGGCTGAACTGTTTAAGAGCTGCGTACGAGTTGCATAGGATTGTGGGTTGGCAAATGTTTGTATTTAAAGAGAGCTGGCCGACTGCTCCTTAAAACCAAATGGGCCCAAATGTGGTCTCGGTTTTGAGGTAGATCCACAACACAAGTGGGAGTGTTTGGGGGTGTTTTTCTTATTTTCTCAAAACAAAATTGTGAATACAGAACTTGGTGACTGGCTTATTTGGAGGTCAATTACAAATCGCAATATAAATGCAGTAATAATAATAGTTGAATTAATGAATTACTGAAATTCATTGTGCTGAGATGAATTGTAAGAAGAAAGGGGGGACTTTCCACTACAACACACTCGTAACGGAACAAACACATAAATTAACTTGGATTAATATATAAAGACATTAAAACATACGTTTAATGTAACTTTACACAAAACTGAATTCTATTTTTTAATTATTATTTTTACCTTCTTTCTGGGCGGGTTAGCTGTTTGCCACGCCTCCACCCTCACGTTCACTATTGATGAGCTGTTTGCTGTTGTACTATTCCCTTCAAAATATTCCGAAAATGATGCACACAAATGTCCTCACAATAGGATAACGCACGACCACTTGCCAACGAGAAGTAGTCTTGAATGAGCGATCGCGGGAGCTAACAGGCTAAGGAAGGAATAACAGCCTACCCACGTATTGATTGTGGGTAATGACGTTTTATTCTGAGAAAGGGTGCCATTGCCTATGGGTGTTGTGTGCACGAGTATACTTCATTACCCAGAAAGCCCTCTTTTTGCCCGCGCATGCGCGTTGTGCGTTTCCTGGTCGAAACTCGTCTGAATAAATCGTTCAGTCCTCGTAGATATAGTAGTTATACACGAAAGAGATGCGGCAAAAAAAGACAGTGCGCTACAATGATAAACAGCCTCTCATGTCATGGCCACCTGGCTTGGTCGCATCTCGAAATTTTAATCGCATCTAGGGCGAATTATTCGATCAAAACTTTCATCGTACCTCGAGCATGTCGTAGGTAGAGCTGATCGTAGGTCGAGGTACCACTGTATTAAAGATTTTTACATATAAAGAGACAGAATCAGAATTGCGCGTTGGCCTGTGTGTAGTTTGCATGTTCTCCCGGAGCTGTGTGGGTTTTCTCTGGGTATACTCTGGTTTCCTCCGACGGTCCATGGATGGTAGCCTGATTGAAATTACTCCAGCACCCCCCGTGACCCTAGTGAGGATAAAGCGGTTCTGAAAATCAATGAATGAAAAAGAGTAAGACCGTAAGGGTTAAATTATAATTCTAAATCTAACCGGACATATATATATTTTTTAATCTAGTATTTTTAAAATGTTTGTATTAAAATACAAGCTGATAATCATTGGTTTTCACATGCTTACATCACTCAAATATATTGTTTAAATCAAATAATTGGAAAAAAAGACTAAAGGGTGACCTTATGATGAGATGTAATTTCTTGATTTATTATTTTCATGGAGCTTTAACACGTTCACAGGAAAGTGATTTTGTCTTAACCCTTTTCACCCGTCAGCTCACGATTATAGCGGAGCATATTAGTCTTACACAGCTTCACATGTTAGTTGTAAAATCATTAAAGTTCTTCTTTCAAGTTGCTAATTAGAGCTGCCCCAAGAAGCCTGTACAAAAAAAATGAGCCATTGTAGCGAGTGCGTATGTTAATTGGAACAGGCGCTGCAGCGGCTCCCCTGCTGCGCATGAAAATCTCATTTTGATCAAAGTTGTTAGCTTTACAGCTAATCACTCCTTAGATGATTTACCTCTGTGGACCTCACGAATTCAAATTTGTCAATGATGATGCTTGCGGGGTCGTCATAATGACGCTAAGCGATGAGGCAATTTTCCACTAAACAGGCTAGTTGAGCTGTTGTTATTTGTGCCACACAGGTGGCTTTATGAGCAACGCTTTAATGAAAGCATTTATCACCTAAATGGCAACTCAAATGAGTAAATTAGACTTGGGCATTTGACTTCTTGTGTACTGTAATTGTTTCACAGTACTTGTTCGAGTGGTGAAGGATTTGTAATTAAATCAGGCTTTGACAAAAAGTCGCTCGGTTTTTGCTTTAGGCCAAGGGTGTTGGTTCGCGGGCCGCGTTAACGTCAACTCGATTTCATGTGGGCCGGACCATTTTAGATATAATATTTAGATTTTTTTTAAATAAATGGATTAAAAGAACTGGATTAAAAGCCCTGAATATTCAGTTTTTTATAGATCTAAAACAATGTTTATTTTAGATTTTTTTAATATATATTTTTAGATTTTACAAAATGATTTTTGAACTAAAAACACAGAAAAAATGGATTAAAAAATTACAATTATTGATTTAAAAGGGGGAAAATCAGGAAATTTAATTTATACATCTATACCAGGGGTAGGGAACCTATGGCTCGGGAGCCACAGGTGGCTCTTTCGATGGGTGGATCTGGCTCTTCGCTAACCTGTGAGCTAAAATATGGAACCTGCTGGTGACAGAACTGAGTTACTATGTCCAGTGCTGCTTTAGTCTTCTTTTTTTGCATTAGACTCTGCTAGAATGCATACTCTCATTGATTAGCAACTGCATATGAATGTTGTCAAAATTATTCTTTTTTTCCCACTTTAAAAGTGGTGAAATTACTAAAATAAAAGACACCCATTTACATGTATTTTGACTTTTAAATTCGGAGTATGGCTCTCAAGGAATAACATTAGAAAATATGAATTGTTTATGGCTCTCTTCGTCAAAAAGGTTCCCGACCCCTGATCTATACTATTCCTTTTAATTTGATCCTAAAACAGAAATTCGGCACTCATGATTTACTTTCCCGGGCCACACAAAATGATGCGGCGGGCCAGATTTGGCCCCCGGGCCGCCACTTTGACACGCGCGTTTGGCAATATAATAATAATAATAATCGGACATAGGCCATGTCGTCATTACCACAACACAAAAAGCCTACTTGTCATCACACGCAGAAACTGCGCGTGACGAAATTGATGGTGCTCCTCCACAAGCTACGCTCAATCGGCAAAAGACCCAAATAAGTGTAAGTTACGGACTTGTAATTTGTCATTCCGCTGTTGTGGATACAGGTCGCTTACCTCTCGATTACCGCGCACACTTACCTTGCTGTCTGCCACTTACCTTCCTTCAAGTCAGCCAGCAGGAGGCAGATCACCAACCAACCATCTATTCATATGCCGCAGAAGGGAATGTGTGGTATGTTAGCGCGAGTTTAGATGTCTGATGGATGTGGGGAAAAAACTGTCCTTAAGCCTATTTGTCCGAGCTTTGTGGGACCTATAGCGTCTGCCAGAGGGCAGCAGCTGGAACAGATTGTGACCAGGGTGGTAAGGGTCCCCTATGATGTTCTTGGCTCTGCTGAGGTAACGCGGGCTGGCAATGTCTTCAAGTGAGGGCAGAGAGCAGCCGACAATCCTCTGGGCAGTGTTAATCACTTTCTGCATGGCCTTTTTGTCTGCCGCCGTGCTTCCAGCGTACCACACTGTGATGCCGTACGCCAGGATGCTCTCTACAGTGGTTCTATAGAAGGTTCTCAGAAGATTGGAGCCCAAGTTGTTCTTCCTAAGTACCCTGAGGAAATGGAGTCGTGTCTGAGCCTTCTTCACCACTGCCGTGGTGTTTGTAGACCATGAGAGCGTGTCCGTGACGTGGACCCCCAGGAATTTAAAGGACTGGACCCTGTCTACACATACTCCATTTATGAGGAGTGGGGCCAGATCTGTGCCGTGTTTGCGAAAGTCCAAGATTATTTCTTTAGTTTTCGTGGTGTTCATTGTGAGATTGTTCACCGAGCACCACGAAGACAAATTGTTGACCTCATCTCTGTAAGCCGACTCATCCCCCCAATATGGGGGACCACCTGGGGTGCAATCTATTTGGGGTCCACAACAGCCCTCAAATTCTGTTGTCACGTCAAGTTAGTGGCGTAGACCATCTGCTCACAGTTTAAATGAATTGGACTTCTATTGTTGTCAATGGTTTTCAAAGAGTTAAATACTATTTAAAAAAAACACACACACATTTCCGAGCAGGGTAGGCTGGTTGAACACTCTAAATTGCCCCTAGTGTGTGCGTTTTTACGGTGCCCTGCGATTGGCTGGGATTCAGAGTCCCCCTGCCATCCTGGTGAGGATAAGCGGTTGAGAAAATGAATGGATAAAATGATAATAATTCGTATCTATTCCTGGTTTTAATGAAGTCATTTCAAGCCTCTCCAGTCAAAATAGCTTGGACATCTGGTGATGTCAATGGCAGCCAATGAGTTAAATGACTGCTTGACCCTCTTGTAATGGCTGTTTTGTTCCTGATGTGTCCATTCGTGCCTGAATTGAGAATAAACCCAAAGTTGCCTTGGGGCTACATCTACTACTTTATCTTACGCTGGAATACACAAGAAGAAAAAGACTTGGCCCCTTTTTAATTTTTGTCCTCACTGTGTCCTGGAAGGCTGATCCACTTAAAATTGGACTTTAGAAGAAAGCAAGAACACCTCTCATGGCGGAGACCCTCCACTTCCATTTTTCTGGCAGCTCTGCTTTTTGTCGTGGGTGTCATTTGCCATTTTCCCGACAGCTGCTCACCGTCACCGTTCTGTCTCACGGCGGGGACCAAATGCTGCATCAGGAAGTTTCTCTTCCGCCGATTATATCCCCAACAACCCTGCGTTCCAGATGGGTGGGATATGCATTCTTGCAGGATTTTAGGCTCTAGAACAGGGGTGTCAAACTCGGGTTGGTTCGCGGGCTGCATTAATGTCAATGCCATTTCATTTGGGCCGGACCATTTTAGATCTAATATCTAGATTTTTTTTATTTTTTAATATTGGATTAAAAGAACTGGATCAAAAGCCCTAAATAGTCTGTTTTTATAGATCTAAAGCAATGTTTATTTGAGCTTTTTTTTCTTAGTCATGGAAAATTTCTTTTAATCATGTTTTTTTTTATTTCAAATAGGAACAAAATATTTTTTTAAAGTGGAAAACGGAAAATATTTGTATATTTATTTTTAGATTTTACAAAATGTTTTTTGAACTAAAAACACAAAAGAAAAAATTGAATTATTTTTTTAAAGTGGAAAACGGAAAATATTTGTATATTTATTTTTAGATTTTACAAAATGTTTTTTGAATTAAAAACACAAAAGAAAAAATTGAATTAAATTTTTTTAAAGTGGAAAACGGAAAATATTTGTATATTTAATTTTAGATTTTACAAAGTTTTTTTAAACTAAAAACACAAAAGAAAAAATTGATTTTTTTTTTAAAAGTGGAAAACAGAAAATATTTGTATATTTATTTTTAGATTTTACAAAATGTTTTTGAACTAAAAACACAAAAGAAAAAATAGAATTAAACATTTTTTTAAAGTGGAAAACGGAAAATATTTGTATATTTATTTTTAGATTTTACAAAACGCTTTTTGAACTAAAAACACAAGAAAAAAATTAATTAAAAAATTGCAATGATTGATTTTAAAAATGGCAAAATCAGGAAATGTAATGTACATCATCTATAATCATTTGAAACAGAAAGTCGGCACTCATGATTTACTTTCCCGGGCCACACAAAATGATGCGACGGGGCAGATTTGGCCCCCGGGCCGCCACTTTGACACCTGTGCTCTAGAATTTCCAGGAAAGGATTGGTGGTTTCAGGAGAGACTTTTCCCGATTGTGGCACAGCAAATGTAAATACGGCATTGTTTGAAAATTAAGTCGTTTGTCTCTTTTGTTCTCTCGTCTGCTCTTGATGTTCAGTTGAGATCAAGCTCAAGGTGGCTTTGATTTTATCTGTCAGCACTCCAAGGTATGTCTGTCACAAGACTCCACTTTCTCTCCACGCCCGTCTTGTCAGCACTTCCGACACTTCCCCGTGTGGCAATTTTGCGTCCGTCACGAGAACACTTATCGGCCAGTCGGCTCGGCGCCTCGCGTCGGGGGTGGGGGGGGCTCACGACCCACGGGTGTGATGCCTTCCAAAATTAGCCTCAGGATTGCGAAAATGAGATAGCGTCGCCTCAATCAGGACAAAAATTGGCAGCTCGGTAATCAGATCGGTGGAATAATCCAGGCTTGAAAAATATGTGCTTTCTTTCTGATATGAATTCTGTTCTTCTAAAAATTTACAACACCATAGAAAACATAGAATAGAACCAACAGTGACTTGCCACTGCAATTCAGACAAAACATAGACAAACAGTAAAATAACTAAATAACATTTATTCATTTTCTGTGTTGCGAGGGTGCTGGAACATATCCCAGAGCAACTCAATCATGCCAATTTTATTATAAAATACAAGCTACATCAAGTGTATTTGCATTTTTGTTGAGAGAATTTGCATTTTGGAACTTGAATTTCTATCGTATCCTGAGACAAAATTGTCCCATCAAGGTGTTTCATACCTTGAATATTTTGTATCTAGAGACGTTTGTAAGTAGAGGTATCATTGTATTACATTCATTCAAGAGCTGGTAGATATATCCTGATACCTCTTCTCTCAAGGGCCAATTTTAGGGTGTAAAGGGGTGTTGGGGTGAGTAGAGAGTATCAAAAACAGGATATTGGATTGGAAAAACATTTTTATTTGTTCTAATTCGCCATCTATTAACAAGGTAACAAATAACTAGTGGTTTAACGGTACTAAAATGTGTTTAATAATACTAAAATTAGACGGATTTCGGGGAGGGTAGAGAGAGAGGGACCAAGAGAGGGGGTGAGGGGGGGAGTTCTTGCACGGTAACGCGCTCGTAACATAACATAAACAAATTTAAATGAACTTGGATTACGATGCAGACACTCAAAAATATGTTTAATCTAACCTTACACTAAACGTAATTCTAATTTTGTTTTAAATTTTGATACCTTTCTTCTCCTGGGTTGGCTTTATTTGCCCCGCCTCCACCCTCACTTTCAGATGCAACCTATCGAGGGTTATTTGCTTTTCTATTCCCTTCAAAATATTCCCAAAATGATGCATACAAATGTCCTCACAATAGGATAACGCACGACCACTTGCCAACTTGCCCGGGAAGTGTTACGATCACGCCGCGTCGTCGTGGCACGATCGGGAATGGATTAGGACCCAGTCGCGGGTAAGTAGGATGAGGAGAGGCAATTAGCTTCAAAGTGTCAGGAGTGGTCTGTTTTGTCCTTCCTGATGTGCCGTCAGGGAAGCAGCTGCAGTTAATCTGCTGATTGCTCCCTGGTTTTATTATTTAAGGAGCAATGAGTGAGAGAACCATTGCCGGATCGTCTCTTTTGTTTGTGCGTGCGCGTAGCATGCTGCCGTTTTGTTCCAGGCCATTGTGGATTTGTAGACCTTTGTTTAGTTATTAAAGAATGTCGTTTGAAGTGAACTGCCTCGAATCAACTCACGTCTCCCGCGCATGGGTCCCCATATCTTCCCGATCGCGCTGCGACGACGCAGCGAGATCGTAACACAAAGCAACATCTTTACTAACTCAGAAGGGATCTTACAAACGAGGACTTGTGAAACGGAAGCGATACCAAACCGGAAACAGGAGAACGAGAGGTATCGAGGAGAAAAGTAGCGTGGCTACTGAATCCACGCAGTAACCTCCAGGAACATGCAGGAATTGTGCAGGAACGATCTGACAATGACATACCTGTCAACCTCTGCCGATAACTGCCCTTATAAATGATTATGATTCCCCTTACAAACCCCCAAAAAACCTTACAAACACCGTACGAGTCGTACGGTGTTTGTAAGGTTTTTGGGGGGTTTGTAAGGGGAATGATAATCATTTATAAGGGCAGTTATCGGCAGAGGTTGACAGGTATGCAATGATAATAGAACTAATTGGTGTTTAAATACTAACTCAGGAAGTCATCAACAGATTGATTCCAGCTGCTCTGCCTCTACGGCAGGCCAGGAGGGACAAAACGGGGCGCTCCTGACAGGAAGTAGTACTCCTCTCGTATTAGGGAACAAACTCCGCCATTCGCACTGACTAACGGCAAAAAAACACTGAAAAAAATGCAAAGCTCCGCCCAGTGCTCGTAAAGACATTCCACGAGGGAGTTGCGACCAGAAAGACAGTGACCATGATGTTCTTACGCGCAGCCTCTCGCGTCCGCTGTATGCTCGTATATCAAAATTTGTCTCGTATCTCAAGATAAATATTTGCACAAAATTTTACTCGTATCTCAAATTGTATGTCGAGGCACTCGTATATTGAGGTAGCACTGTACTTCAATTTTAAAAGATCGGTAGCACGTGCCTTGGTGTGTATTTGACTTCAAACCTTGACCTGGAGAGAAAAATTCATGCAAACTTTCCCCATATCGTCCTTTAAAGCTCGGTCCGGTCCCCTTTAGTCTGATTCACATCAACTCCAATGTGCCAAAGCGACCAGACAAGGTTTTTTTGTTCCTCCACATTCATGATAACATTGACCTCCCTTGATGGAACTTTACACCCTTGTCTGCATCCATCACCACTGATGTTGCTGCAACTCGGCATGCGTTGTTATTCCCTGCCCCAGGTGCCGTCCCTTGCCCTTTTATCTACGTAAAGACGAGTCGGCGTAGCAAATTCCGACAACTCCCCTATCAGGAGAGTCGGCGCTTCCACGCCGAATACGGACGGAAGGTATCACGTGGGTCGGAATTGCGGCGCAAACACTGCCGGCAGCTTTCTATACTGATCAAATCACGTGTCACGAATCCCAGCCGTGTGAACTGGAAAGTTCAGTTCATTATCTCGTGCAAAACATTTGGAGTTTATGTACGGCTTTGTGGTTTTAGCCCTTTGCTGATCCTATTGGTGTTCGGCCATGCAGTTTGTGACGGACACAGAGCTGCCAAATTTTACAACTCTTCCATAATTTACTACGCCAGTCTTTAGCAAACTATTAAATACGCATTTTGTATCAAAACTCTGAAAAAAAATCAAGCAATGTTTTTTTTCTTAACAATTTACACGAAAAAACAATGGAAATGCTGAAAGTTTTTGACTGGCCATTCATTCATTCATTTCGAAACGCAACGTAAATAAGTTTTGCATATTGCACGTTGTCAAAACGTTCAATTATTTTGAAATTTCAGTAGCGTGCTCACTTCCTTTTCAACAACACTCGTGCATTTTCATTACAGTGGTACCTCAATATACGATCTTAATCCGTTCCGGGACTGAGATCGTATGTCGAGCTTTTCGTAACTGGAGCGAACGTTCCCATTGAAATGAACTAAAAACAAATTAATTCGTTCCAACCCTCTGAAAAAACACCAAAAACAGGATATTAGATTGGAATTTTTTTTTTATTTCTTCTAATTTGCCATCTATTAACAAAGTAACACAAAACTAGTGGTTTAATAGTAATAAAATGTGTTTAATATAACTAAAATTGGGCGGATTTCGCCGACGGAAGAGAGATACGCACAGAGCGGGCGGGGGGAGGGGTGTAGTTTGTTTTCCCGGCGGACTTTCCACGACAACGTAATCTTAACCGAACAAACAAATTTAAATTAACTAGGATTAATATATACAGACACACTCAAACATACGTTTAATGTAACTTTACACAAAACTGAATTCTAATTTTGTTTTAATTTTTTTTTACATTCATTTTCCAGGTTAGTGGATTGCCACGCCTCCACCCTCACGTTCGCTATCGATGGGCTGTTTGCTGTTGTACTATTCCTTTCAAAATATTCCGAAAATGATGCACACAAATGTCCTCACAATCGGAGAACGCACGACCACTTGCCAACGAGAAATAGTCTTGAGTGAGCGATCGCGGGAGCTAACAGGCTAAGGAAGGAATAACAGCTGCCTACCCACGTATTGATTGTGGGTAATGAAGTTTTATTCCGAGAAAGGGTGCCATTGGCTATGGGTGTTGTGTGCACGAGTGTACTTCATTACCCAGAAAGCCCTCTTTTTTGCCTGCGCATGCGCGTTGTGCGTTTCCTGGTCGAAACTCGTCTGAATAAATCGTTCAGTGCTCATAGATATATGTTATACACGAAAGAGATGCGGCAAAAGTAGACAGTGCGCTACAATGATAAACAGCCTCTCCTGTCATGGCCACCTGGCTTGGTCGCATCTTGAAATTTTGATCGTATCGCGGGCGAATTATTCGATCGAAATTTTCGTCGTACCACGAGCATGTCGTACTACGAGCTGATCGTAGGTCGAGGTACCACTGTACTTGTTTCAAGTCCTGTTAGCTAAAACCAAAACGTGAGTAATAGTGGAGTTGCTTTGTGTTTTTTTTTCTTTTTAAATGTCTTTGCAAGAATTAACTATTGAAAAAAGGAATCTTTTTGAAAAGCATTAAGAAATGAGATAATATTGAGCTTATTTTTCCAGCTTTGCTGGTGAATTCCACTAGGAAATAGGGTCAGAAAATCAAAAAAAATATTCTTTACCCACTGCGAAATATGATTTTTGACATTTGGCAGCTTTGTGAATGTCGCACCAAAAACTGGTTGTATCCTGGGAATTTGACTATTCTCCTTTTTTAATTCTGCTTCCCAAAAGACGCCTACACGACTACTATATAAGATAAGCAGCTGTCTGCCTACCCCAACCAACTTGACCTGTCTTTGTATGGCTTGTGTTTTAGTTTATTCTCCATAGACCACCATATTTAAACACTGGAAAACAATAGTTTTTATTTTATTTTTTTACAGGAGATAATTTAGAGCAACTGAAGGGGAAAAAAGCTGGTCAAGATTCTGACGTTAAAGTACGAATTCTGACATTGTCAGATTTCTGAGAATAAACTCAGAATGACCTTTTAAAGTCACAATCTTGACCACATTTTTTTCTTCTTCAGTGGCGCTAGAGAAAAAAATAGATAAAAAAATAAGAATAAAGAGTTGCTGCACAGTGATGAAATTCAGTCCAATGTTGGTTTTCCCGAAGGCGCCGATTTGCGTGCAAACCAGACTTGACGAAACCTCGATCAAACTGTATTTAGTCAAATCCTCTGTGTATATTTGAACAGTATCGATCTTGTCATTAAAAAAAAAAACACTTCCTTTCAAATCTTGCATGTTCCGTATTAGCACCAAGGCAAGACACCTTTCTAATTAAACGGATTAACCTTGGATGTGGCAACAAGACTTCATTGTTTGACGAGCCGTTGCAATCGGAATTCTCCCGGTTGGTGGAAAATTTGGCGTTGCAAACATTTTCCTTTCGCCCTTGTACAACCTAGTTTACGCAGCCCACCGGGGTTTTAGTCATCAACTGGCTTTGAATCTATCATTAGGTAGAGTGTCAAGATGAATCTTCCTAATGTTTGCGACTCCATTTCCCACCAATGGAGTGCAGTGAATTAATAGCATTTGACAAGCTTTCATAAAGAACACTTTTGGTGCTACAACACTAATACCACGGGCACTGAAGAACTGCCTGCACACCACAGGTTGTCACCTCTTATTACATTGTTAAAAAAAATAACCTTGTCCGCAGGAGTCTCTCACAAGTGGAAAAAAATATATGTTTCACAGTATACTACTTTTACATGGTGGTACTGTTTTTTTTTTAAAAATATATCAGAAAGCTTGGTTGGTTTGTCGGAGCGACATTGTTTTCAACTTAAAAAACAGCCTCAGAAGTCTTGCTCCGTTGCCTGAATAAAGATATCATGTTGAAATAATCTGTATGTCTGCAGCACATGTGTCAAAGTGGCGGCCCGGGGGCCAAATCTGGCCCGCCGCATCATTTTGTGTGGCCCGGGAAAGTAAATCATGAGTGCCGACTTTCTGTTTTAGGATCAAATTAAAATGAAGAGTATAGATGTATATTATATTTCCTGATTTTCCCCCTTTTAAATCAATAATTGTAATTTTTTAATCAATTTTTCTGTGTTTCTAGTTCAAAAATCATTTTGTACAATCTAAAAATATATTTAAAAAAAGCTAAAATGAACATTGTTTTAGATCTATAAAAAACTGAATATTCAGGGCTTTTAATCCAGTTCTTTTAAACCATTTATAAAAAAAAATCTAAATATTATATCTAAAATGGTCCGGCCCACATGAAATCGAGTTGACGTTAATGCGGCCCGTGAACCAACCCGAGTTTGACACCCTTAGTCTACAGCAAAAATTCAGTAACAGGAATATCGATATGATAACCATAAATACTGCAATTTATCATATATTATTGGGCTTCCTGTGTAAGCATTTTTGCTTGATGTGTACCTCTTGGTCTCCCTTGTTGTGTGACCCAGGTGTTTGTAATTTGTCATCATCCCCTGTCTGTGTATTTAAACCCGTGTTTTGGCATGTCTTTTTTGGGAATATTGTTTTGTGTTTTCCAGTTGCTGGCTTGTGCGAGTAATGTTTTGCCTCTTCTTTCGGTGTGCCTCTCCCGTTTGGTTTTAATTTTGTCAACTTTGTCCTAGTTTTTATTATTGGTATTGTTATTTTTCATTTAAATCCTTTGCCATAAAGGGACGTGGTTCAGTGAAAGGTGATTGAATGAATCTTATTTATACTACGTGTTGTATTTGACTTGAATTTTCAAAGAGAAAAAAATGAATTTCCACTATTTTAGTTGTATTTTTATTATTATTCGATAATTAGTTAAAGCAGGGCTTTCAAAACGTGCCAGAAGTGGCCCGCTAAGGGGTGCGTTCTGGATGTTCTGACTGACTTTGTAGCTCATTCATAGTACATACATAATTAAATACCTTCATTTCTTTCCAACAAGATGCTGCAAAACCAGACCTTTGTGAGTTGTGTGTTCTACTGCATTTTGCTCCATTTCCTATCCAAAAACCAACTGGGAGTAACCTACAAATTCTCAAAAAATCAGCAGGAACTGAGAAACGAACAAGAAGCATCCCGGAAAGACCCTCACAATCAATAGAAAATGTTTCAAAATTTACCGCAAGTGAACTTTAACTACCCTAAAATTGAAGTTGGAAAAAAATGTGATGTAAAATGAACTTAAACTGGCTGTGAGTGCTCATCTTGGTACACGGTCGATTGGTCGCCGGTCTTTTGGTCGCCGATCTTTTGGTCGCCGATCTTTTGTTCGCCGGTCTTTTGGTCGCCCGGAAGGTAAGTGATAATTACCATTTAAATCGTTGCTCAAATTCCCTAAATACAAACTGCAAATTACTATTTAGTCATACTTAATGCCCTAGTAATTATTAGGCTAAAGACAAGCTCCAAATTTCCCGTACTTTTATTGTGTTTTGTTGGAGAACTTGTTAAGACCATGACTGACGTAGCTTCTTAAAGGGACAACGCATGTACACACAAACTCTTATACACTTACACGTCGGCTCAGTGAAACTGCTCATGGCCATTGTTGGCTTTTATTGATGCGTAGACCGTGTTGTTTTACCTTGTTTTGTCGCCGGTCTTTTGGTCGTCAGTCTTTTGGTCGCCAGTCTTTTGTTCGCCCAGTGCGCAGTCGGGGCGACCAGAACACCGCGACCAAAAGACCGCCGACCAAAAGACCGGCGACCAATCGACCGCACACGCTCATCTTCCAGGCAGCGAATAAGTGACTTTTTTGGGCCAAAAATAAAGTGGTCCGGCCCACACGTGATCTAGTTGGCCTAAACATGGCCCATGAACCAAACTGAGTTTGTCACCCCTGAGTTAAACTGTTGACGAATGACACAAGCTCAAACATAAACAGCCACCTGGCTCGTAAAAGTAAAAGCATTCTTTTGGGTGCAACATTTTCAGCTTTTCACTGGCTCTCGTAGAACATATGCGGAGCATATTTAGTTTTGAATTGACGCCGGAGGGTTTCACGTTTCTGTCTCGTCTGGTTGGCAGGCGCGTTGACTTTACGCCAATATGGAGCCATTACAAGTGTTTTTTGGTTTCAAATGGCCGAGCAGCGGTGTCTGAAATTCCCTTAGTGGTAATATATTCCAATTGAAACAGCAGCGTGGAGAAAATAACCCTCAGATCAGGACTGTTCTTATTTTAATGATTGGACTACAAAGTCAACTGTTTATTCCCAGTGTTTGAAGACACTTGTGTGCCGGATGGTCGTGAATAAATATAGTTCTCCTTCCCGATGCTCAGCTTGTTAACGAGGAGTGATGACAGGAAATAGCGGAAAATGAGTTGATCTCATTACTGCGTTTTTGTTTTTTTGTGAATCTGAAAAGCCCTTTTTTGTCGTTTGGCTTGATTGACGAGAATTGACTTTAATTTCTTGCTAACTGCTTGTCAAAATGTTTACAGATTTATTAGACTCATGATTGATGTCTTGACAATCCTCCATCTTGGGTGCTTGATGTTCACCCCTTTTCCCAACCCTTCAATACGGGTATTCTAAAGGTATTTTAGATGAAATATTAATATCTGGGAGTAGCGCTTGAAGTCCAGCCCCGTTTCCATTATGGAAGATAACCTTGTCACCGTGGGGCCTCGTCCCAATTATGGCGACTCGCGGGGCTGATGAAATGGCCCGCAACGTGGCGACTTGTCGTTTGGCCAATTATACTTAATGAAGTGCCAAGAGACTGAGGTATAACTTGGCAATCAACTCCAGAGGAACACTGTATACTGTCCGCTAGCATTTAATTAGCATTTTCTGGTTGAAGCAACCCTTTGATGCATGCAGCACTTGGGAAAGACCCTTTTTGCTTCCTTTAAATTGGCAGGGCTCGTGCCGTCTTATCGCTTCATGGCACAGGTGTCAAAGTGGCGGCCCGAGGGTCAGATCTGGTCCGCCTCATCGCTTTGTGCACTTTGTGACAAAACCAATTCCGTAGCCAATTAATTTCGTACGGAGAGGTACTACCACGGTAATAGTTTTTGTTTGCTTTATGTCCTTTATATTACTATATTTGCCACCATGTTGTCTATGCTGCTGTGGCAAGTCAATTTCCGACATGGGAGAGGAATAGAGGACTTCTCTACTCTACCTTACTACCTTACTACCCCTACCCTACTCTACCCAACCCTAACCTACTCTTCTGTTCTATTCAAGATTCACAGTATGTGTTTCTGGGACAGATTTGTGTGGATGGTGACCTATTTTAGTCACATTTGTACTTACGCACTTATGCATTCATTCATTTTCTGAACCGCTTTATCCTCATTAGAGTCGCGGGGGGTGCTGGAGCCTATCCCAGATAACCTCGGGCCATAGGTGAGTGACACCCTGAATCGGTGGCCAGCCGATCGCAGGGCACAAGGAGACAGACAACCAATCACTCGTAACTAGGGGCAATTTAGTGTTTAGTGTCCAATCAGCTTACCATGCATTTTTTGGGAATGTGGGCTGAAACCAGAGTACCGTATTTTCACGACTATCTGGCGCATTGTATTTTAAGCTGCAGTATCAGTAACAAGTGCTATTTCCGTATTTGACACACACAAAGGACGCACCGTTTTTAAAGACGCAAACAGGCATGGCAAAACATACACCAGCTTACACATACGGACACGCTAAAAACATGTTTTTAAAAAGGCAACAGAAGAAAAACTGAGTTCGCTTGTACTTTATTTAGCCATTTTACAATGTACTCACGTCATCATCACCCACAAATCCATCAAAGTCCTCATTTTCTGTGTCCGAATTGAACAATTGTCCAAAGGAGTCATCGAAAACGCTGACTTTTATACGCTCGTCCAGGCGGCCACAATCCATTCGCAAATAGTAGCTAGCTAGTAGCTAGCGTAACTATTCCGGCGCTGCCTTCCAAGCTTTGTAAAGTTGTGTTGATGTCGATGTCCAGGCCACAATCCATTGGGTGTATTGACAAAAGAACTACATATCCCAGCAGTCACTGCGCAGTACTTTTTCTACGGGGAAAATAGTAGAGTCGGGGGCTACTTGCCGTAGTTGTGAGAGCTGTAGAGGATGGTGTACCCTATCCACTGATTTATTTTATTTTATCGTGATAACAATTTTAGTATTGGTCCATATATAAAGCGCACTGGATTATAAGGCGCCCTGTCTATTTTGGAGAAAATGTAAGACTTTTATGTGCGCCTTATAGTCGTGAAAATACGTTATCTGGAGGAAACCCACACAGGCCCGGGGAAATCATGCAAACTCCATACAGGTGGAACTACCTGGATTTGAAACCAAGACCCCAGATTATTTATCTGTTCATTTGTTTGTTTGTCGTGGTTTTTTGTGCACTTCCCTACTTATTATGAGACTACTTATTTATTTATGGCTGATTTATTGATTATTTATTTGTCAGTTTTTTGTTGTTGTTACTTGTGCACTTTGTGGTGAAGCTTTAAATCTTATTATAATGACAACAAAGCATTCAATTCAATCTGAAATAACGTCCATCCATCACTTCATCTCTCACCCAGTAGTAGAGTCCCGACCAATCCCAAATGGTATGGCGCTCCCTCCACGAGCGTGAGTAGCACGAGGGCCTAGTTGGTGGTTGCACATTTGATTTGATTATATAAAAAAAGCCCACGTGTCCTCTCCATATTTTAAAACAATGCAGCTAAAGCACATTGAGCAGTGCCCACTATTCCCTTTGTTGTGCTAGCGTGTTTACTTTGTGTGTGTGTGGGCAAGCGTTTGCAATCTCCTACGTCCGTCTGCGCGTGGCTTTTCGCCGGGTGATGGCTCGCTTGTGAAAACGTACGCGCACCCCTGCTGAGTGTGCGTGCTCGTGTGGGTGGGATGAGCTTTCTTGCAGACGCCACTTCTAACAGAACTGGAAGGGGAAAAACATCAGACCAGTTTAAGAAGCTGTAGAGCGAATGTGGGGTGGGTGTTGGGGGCGGGGGTGTTACTTTGGCAGTTTTCCCAAAGCATGATGACCTCGTTTAGAAGGAATACATTTATGAACTGGGCTGTGTCAGTAAAAGCATTACCTTGAAACAAAACAAAATAAGACTCAATTAAAGGCATAGGACATTTTGAAAAGAACCTTGCCTTGGGGTTTGACACCAGCGGGTTAATGTTTCACTCACCCATTTTCCCTGCAGATTATTTGGATTAAGTTCCCACTTGGTAATCGGATGAATATCCCTACTTATTATAGGACTACTTATTTATGACTTATTTTTATTGATTATTTATGACTTATTTATTGATTATTTATGACTTATTTATTGATTACTTATGACTTATTTATTGATTATTTATGACTTATTTATTGATTATTTATGACTTATTTATTGATTATTTATGACTTATTTATTGATTATTTATGACTTATTTATTGATTATTTATTATGTATTTATTGATGATTTATTATGTATTTATTGATGATTTATTATGTATTTATTGATTATTTATTATGTATTTATTGATTATTTATTATTTATTTATTGATTATTTAATATGTATTTATTTATTATTTATTATGTATTTATTGATTATTTGTTACGTATTTATTTATTATGTATTTATTGATTATTTATGATGTATTTATTGATTATTTATTATGTATCTATTGATTAGTTTTTATGTATTTATTGATTATTTGTTATATATTTATTGATTATTTATTATGTATTTATTGATTATGTATTTATCGATTATTTATTTGTCTGTTTGTTGTTGTTACTTGTGCACTTTGTGATGAATCTTTAAATCTCATTATACTTATGAATCCAAGTCATAATGTTGTTTTAATATGCTGTGTGAAGAAATGAAGGTCATTTTCAGGTGAAATGTGTCATCTAGCCTTTACTTGGATAGGCTCAAGCACAGGTGTGGATTCATGTTTATATGATGACTATATAGGGCCAATAAAAACAACACTATACTCCAACGATGCACTTATTTTTTTTAAAAAACCCATAATAGGGAGTCTTAGTCTTAGACTTCGGCCCAGGGAGTCAGATGCGCAATGAATCAATGCGTCGACTCGGGAAATAAAACGTGCGATGAATCAATAGGCACTCATGCTTCCCTTTTTAGATTAAATTCTTTATACTCTCTTTTTAAATCTTCTTCATCACTTTGTGTAGGCAAGCTTCATTTTCAGAACATTCCCTCAGGCCGGGGGAGGCTGTTAATGCTTCACGGGGCAATCGTTTCTCCTCAACGCCCGCCAATGACCGCGCCAATCGTCCAATGCGTTTTGGCTGGGAGTGTCTGTGCCAGCTGTTTCAAATTTAGAATTGTATTTATTCATGAAACTAAAACAATGATTAATATTAAAAATAAAAACACTATATTTTAAATGGAGTGGACTTTTGCTGAGCCACAATCCAGAGTCCATTTGTAAAATAAGCCCCCAAAAAGCATCCAAAAAAGTTTGAATTCCATTTGGCACTTGGTCAGAGTTGTTTCCGAGTGTTGTTCCGGATGGACGGACAGCCGCTTTGTACATTGTGTCCTCTCTTGTTTAGTTTCATTACTGCGGTAACCAGTGTTTTATTGTGTTTTTGCTTTTTTTTTATTAACAACAGGAATACTGCCGATGTAAGCCTGTTTTTTTACGGACAAACCAAGCGGTCAACTGAGTGAATTGAGCTCATAGAAGGACGTGGAGCAGCCGGTAAGTCATCTCTTCTGTTTTGATTCTAACATTATACTGAAGACTGCTTTGATCAAGTCGCAAATAATAAAAATCAAGTCGCAAATAATAAAAATAATTTGAAAAATGAATGTCCGCAGTTATCGAGATACTTCGTTGGCAAAACGAAGAAAAAAATAATTCAAAAAATAACCCAAGAAAAAAATTAATTTGAAAAACGACGAAAAAAATAAATACTCAAAAAACAACCCCAGAAAATTAATTAATTAGGAAAACGAAGGTTTAAAAAAAATAATGAATTAAAAAACAACCCCAAAACTAAATTAATTTGAAAAACGGCCAGGGCTTTTTTATTTTTTATTTTTAAGGTGAATGCAATAAGGTTCCGTAATAATGTGACATAATAAAAAAAATCAATAGTTATGGATCTGAGTCAGTCTTAGACTCAGATTTTTTTAATAAATGGATTAAAAGAACTGGATTAAAAGCCCTGAATGTTCAGTTTATTTTATAGATCTAAAACAATGTTTATTTTAGCTTTTTTAAATATAGTTTTAGATTTTACAAAATGATTTTTGAACTAAAACACAGAAAAAATGGATTAATAAATTACAATTATTGATTTAAAAGGGGGAAAATCAGGAAATTGAATATACATCTATACTCTTCATTTTAATTTGATCCTAGAAACAGAAAGTCGGCACTCATGATTTACCTTCCCGGGCCACACAAAATGATGCGGTGGGCCAGATTTGGCCCCCGGGCCATCACTTTGACACATGTGCTTTAGTTGGGGTAAAAATCAATGATAGATGATCAGTGACTTTAACACAATGAAATGTTGCTCAAAGTGCTTTATAATTCCAATTTATTGCTGCAATAAGCTCTATATTGGGGAATTTTCTTGCCAACTGTTCTTCACATCTTCACTGCCTGCCATTCTGTTTTTGCGACTGCTCGCTGCCCAACCAACTGCTCATGCACCAAAAATATGTCAACTAAGATCCTCCTATACCAAATGTTGCTATTGTGGCTTCCGGTCAAATCCAACACCTTTAATTGTAACTACCACAACCCAGTGGTGTGCCGTCAAGGCCTTCAAGGCCTTCTCTGCTGGCCTGAGAAATATCTGAATCACAGACTGATGTTAATTATATTTTGTTCTTGAATACTTATTAAATAATTCCACAATGTCTGTTAGCTTCCTTTCATTGCTTTTCCCCCTGGTTGCACTGCTTCCAGATGTGTGTTTTCATATTGAAGCATTTAACCAATCACATTTCAGCCATTATTTGTTGCCAGGGTCAGAAATCTGCCTCAAGGCCTTCACAATCAGTTCTACGGGCTCTGCTGCATTAAACAAGGATCGATAAGATTGTTGCTTTAACCAATCAGATTTCGAGTTGGCAACACCACAATGCATTGTCGCAGGCATATGTATACGTCACTGCCTTGTCGCAGGCGTAGGGATACGTCATTGCTTTCACCAACTATGAGGCTAGTCATTAGCCAGAGCTACCAAACTGTATCTGTAGTGGGCTGCACAAGCAAATATATTGTTGTGTTGATTTAAAGCCATTTTCAAGACGGACTATGCCAGAAATACGACAGGACAGCACAAGCTGCACAAGCAAATATATTGTTGTGTTGATTTAAAGCCATTTTCAAGACGGACTATGCCAGAAATACGACAGGACAGGCTCGACTTTCAGCATTAGCTTCGATGGCGATAGAAAAGAAGGAAGAAAGAAAGGAGGATGGAAATTGTGTACAGTTTAAAATGATTTTTGGTGAGTAAAATATGGCTATATTCCTAAATAAATATTTCAATTGTATGAGGTTATTATTGATTATTTTTCATGTGTCGCAGATGTAGGTGCAGTAGAGGTTTTATAGCCATAAAATAGTTTTTGCTGAAGGCGTCACTAGGAAATGCACGGACCGCCACTGCCAAAACCTAGCTGATGTTCAAAAATCCTATTAACACCTCCCTGTTTTCCTAATCTGTTTTAATATGTGACAATCCCATTTCCTGACATTAGAATTCCAAATGCCACTTTCCCACCCACCTACCTAGCTCTCTTTCCCCCACGACCAATGAAACTTATCGCAAACAAACCCCTTTCCACAGAGTCCCACAGCTTTGTTCATATGATCCTCTTTGTTCTGTGACACGAGAAGACCACAGCGAGGAGGCACCAATACCTCTAATGTTGCAGATATGTTACATGGCAATAGGCGGGGGTGTCGTAAGGTCTTATATTGGTCCTCCGTGTTCCCACGAAGGAAATATTGGCCCGTGTTGAGCGTGTAAGGAAAGAATTTGAAAAAGAGCCATGCTCGGTCATTCGGAGAGAGCGCTTATCAGCTAACTGGAGACGCTTCCTGTCATGCTACTGGAGAGACAGGGGTCCTCTTTGACTGGGACAGCATATGTGTCACTCAACAGACATTCCTTCATGTGCCGTTTCTTCTCTCACTGTCACTCGTAGAAATATCACTCACTGTTTCTTAGTGTCTCTGCTTCTGTTTGCACCAAATCCTTAAAGTCCCACCATCAGGATTTGGTTTAAATCTCTAGTTAAATTATAGAATCGTGTGAAAGACTATTCAATAAAAAATGATCAAGACTCAGACAGATGCATAACTATTTAAAATGTACAATCAAAATTATGTCATGGTTTGCCTCTGCATAGTTGAAAGTTCACTATGTGTTAAAGTCCCACTATCAGGATTTGTTTTGACCCACTAGTTAAATTATAGAATTGTGTAAAAGACTATTCAATAAAACAATTTTATCAAGACTCAGACAGATACATATCTATTGAAAATGTACAATTAAAATCATGTTTGTAACGGTTTGCCTCTGCATAGTTGAAAGTTCACTAAAGGTTAAAGTCCCACTATCAGGATTTGTTTTGACTAACTAGTTAAATTATACAATTGTGTCAAAAACTATTCAATAAAAAAATGATCAAGACTCAGACAGATGCATAACTATTTAAAATGTACAATAAAAAATTGTATATAATGGTTTGCCACTGCATAGTTGAAAGTTCACTATAGGTTAAAGTCCCACTATCAGGATTTGTTCTGACCCACTAGTTAAATTATAAAATTGTGTCAAAGACTATTCAATAAAAAAATGATCAAGACTCAGACAGATGCATAACTATTTAAAATGTACAATAAAAAATTGTATGTAACGGTTTGCTTCTGCATAGTTGAAAATTCACTATAGATTAAAGTCCCACTATCAGGATTTGTTCTGACCCACTAGTTAAATTATAGAATTGTGTCAAAGACTATTCAATAAAAAATGTATCAAGACTCAGACAGATGAATAACTATTGAAAATGTACAATCAAAATCATGTTTGTAACGGTTTGCCTCTGCATAGTTGAAAGTTCACTATAGGTTAAAGTCTACTATCAGGATTTGTTTTGACCCACTAGTTAAATTATAGAATTGTGTCAAAGGCTATTGAATAATAAAAAGATCAAGACTCAGAAAGATGCAGAATGAGCACCTACATAATCAAAATCATGTATGTAATGGTTTGCCTCTGCATAGTTGAAAGTTCACTTCAAAACGTGCATTTTTGCAATTTTTGCAATTTAGGCCTGTTATCAGACTCTTTTAATTTTGGCCAAAATGTGCCTCAGGCAGTCAGAGAGTAATTGTGCTTAATCCACTCATCTCACCGGTTGGTCAAATGGATGGAATAAACGAAAGGTATCTATCGACAGATTATGGGTTGGGGCAGTTTCATACACGGCACATACGAACATAAAATAAATCACTGGCCGCCACAGCAATGAAACTCAAGGTAAGTGGCTTTACCCAACAAAAAATGGGTTTAAAATTGTATTAATGCTTTTTTGTGGGTTTATTTCAAGGGATAACGACTATGGGTTGTGTCGCTCAGTCAAGTCCAATCTCCCCAAATTCAATAAAGTAGCCCCTGAGGTGATATTGGGACTTTAACTCCTGCTCTGCCGCATGGCTCCATTGTCAGTCCTTGTAACACAAGCTGGCGCTCATTCTCTCTTTACGTACAGCGTGTTGCTTGAACTTGGAGTACTTTGATCAGATGTGGCTATTGTCCGTGCTCGGCATTGCCCCTTGGAAATGTGCTCGCTCTTGTAAATTGAGATGTGAGCCTCTTCTGTGCTCCCTCAACGACAAGGAAGGCTTTTGTCTCTCAATGCATACGTGTGTGTGTGTGTGTGTGTGTGTGTTTGGTGGGTAAAATAGGGATATGGCCACATTTGCTTTTGCCTATACACCACAATTAAGTTTGTATCATTGTATCCTTTCCAAAGACCCTCCAATTGCTTGTAAAATGCCATGTAAACAAATCATGTAATTTGTAAATAATGAGCGAGTGACTTTTCAAACAACAAGACTGGAAAATGACTCCAACAAATGTTGCTTCGCTCTGATCGCCCGCCAGAACATTGCCAACACCTTTTTCATTAACTCGTTCATCGCAAGGCAGACGCGGAAGTCATTTGGAATGAAACGTTGTCTTATTTCCCCCAAAAAATAGATAGTCAAGGCTGTAACATCGCAGCAAAACATTCATTTTCTGAACTGCTTCATCCTCACTAGGGTTGCGGGGGGTGCTGGAGTCTATCTGATAGGTTCATTAATAGATATACTTTAATAAAAGGAAGACATCGGAGCACATAATCCAGCGTTAATTTGCAAGTGAGAATCCATCCTGACTCGTCCTCGTCACAGATTATTCTAAAGAAACCAATTCTCTCCTGTCCATTTAGTTACATTAGAATCAAAACAATTAAGGTTATCTTATTCAAAACTATTGCATAAGCGTCAACCCGAATAACACAATTAAGGTTAAAAAACAACTGCAACAACAATTGCATATCAGGTATTCAAAAACAACTGCATAAGAATTTAAACAAGCAAGCCTCCATTCAGCAAAACAATGTTGTGTCCTTCGGTAACAATTATACTAAGCGTTTGTCTGCTTATAATGATTAATATTCCACACATACATATAATGATTAATATTCCACACATACATATAATGATTAATATTCCACACATACATATAATGATTAATATTCCACACATACATATAATGATTAATATTTCTTCGTTGTACACATAATAGTACCCAAAATAACTCCAACACTATCCTCCCCTGAATTGGTGGGCAGCCAATCGCAGGGCACGAGGAGACAAACAACCAATCATGCTCACACTCATACCTAGGAGCAATTTAGAGCGTCCAACCAGCCTACCATGCATGTTTTTGGAATGTGGGAATAAACCAGAGTACCCGGAGAAAACCCACGCAGGCCTGGGTAGAACATGCAAACTCCACACAGGTGGACCGACCTGGATTTGAACCCAGGAGCCCAAATATGTGAGGCCGACGCGCTAACCACTCATCCGCCGGGTCACCTAGGGCAAGACAAATATGCAAAATACAGTGGTACCTCGACATACGATCTTAACGACGCACAACCACTTGCCAACGAGAAATAGTCTTGAATGAGCGATCGCGGGAGCTAACAGGCTAAGGAAGGAATAACAGCCTACCCACGTATTAATTGTGGGTAATGAAGTTTTATTCTGAGAAAGGGTGCCATTGGCTATCGGTGTCGTGTGCACGAGTATACTTCTTTACCCAGAAAGCCCTCTTTTTGCCCGCACATGCGCGTTGTGCGTTTTCTGGTCCATGTGTAGGCTAAAGAAAGCGTTCAGTGCTCATAGATATCTGTTATACACGAAAGAGATGCGGCAAGACAGTGCCATGGCCACCTGGCTTGGTCGCATCTCAAAATTTTGATCGTATCTAGGGCGAATTATTCGATCGAAATTTTCATCGTATCTCGAGCATGTCGTAGGTAGAGCCGATCGTAGGTCGAAGTACCACTTTGTCATTTAAAATATGTTTTCATAAAAGTGTACTTATTTAACACAGCAAGTTTAGCCCCCACAAAGGCACATGCGATTGGGTTGAAATGAAACGTGAAGATCCAAATTTCCGTTTGCCACGCTGAGGGACTTAAAAGCATCCATTTCAGATTAACTTCATGCTAAGTGTTGTTGAAAACAATTCACAGTTATTTAGGCTAATGCTTAGTTATTGCTTATATCTCCAATTCATTTAGGATAGGATAGGATAGGATTGGACAGTTTTTTATTCACGCCCCACCGAGCAAATTAATTTGCCACTACAGTATAGACAAATATAGAAATATTAATAAATATATATCGCTCGCTTGCTCACCCCCTCAACTTCATTTGTTAGCACATCGAAAAGCTTCACAAAGTAAACAAAAAGCAGATGTTAAAGCGAATAATACAAACAGAAATCTTTAAAAAAAATTATTTTTATTGTACAACTGGCACTGTGGATTATTGTTAGCTCATATGTAATTATTTTAGTTGTCCAAAACATTATGTAGCACAAAAATACTGCCCTCGAAATATAAACAAATATGTTTTTTCAACCTTATATACCGATTCAATTGGCTTACAATGAAAGTATATTTTTGCAAATTGCGTTCAACTGTGGTGCTTAATTACAGGAGCCATTGAGAATTTTACTCGGTTCATAAAACATATGCAAACCTGTGATTTATGAGAAAAATAGAACTCAAATTGTCTGCATTTTCTCTCTGATTAAAGTTTAAAACCTGCGAAGATGGCAGTTGCATGATCATAAATTTGAAGCCAACATAATCAAGCTGCCACACAGGGATTGTTGGCTGCCATCGAATACAAAATAAATAAATTAAAAAAAACAGATTGCAAGAAGAAACTTGGCAGCTGAGTGTGTTATGTTATAATATGATAAAGTAGTCAGTATTCCAAGTGACAATAATTATTTCCAACTACCCATTCACCCGTTTTTCCACCGCTTATCCTGTTCGGGGTCGCAGGTGACCTGGAGCCTTTCCCACATGTACTGGGCACTAGTAAATTATAAACACCTACTTTTGCTGCTAGCTTTTTTAAATGTTCTGTTGAACTTAACATGCATTTTGGAACATTGGGGGTGAACCAGAGTATATGAAGATACCCATCAATATAGGAATGGCATGCAAACAACATCATGGTTCATTATGTATTACTATCAAATCAGCTGGTTGCAATCACACATCAATAAGACGCATATATACTGCAAAATTGCATTATTCTTCCAAATTGGTACAAAATCTCCCTTTGTTTTGTTTGATCAATGTATAGCAAAATTTTAATAATAAAAAAAATCAGCTAAATGGCTCCCATGGCAAATATATAAATATGTATATATATATATATGTATATATATGTATATATATATGTATGTATATATATGTGTATATGTGTATATATGTATATATATACATGTGTATATATATGCATATATGTGTACATATATATGTATATATATGTGTGTGTATATATATGTATGTGTATATATATATGTATATATGTATGTGTATATATGTATGTGTATATATATGTATGTATATATATATATCTATATATATATATATATATATATATATATATATATATATATATATATATATATATATATATATTATATATATATATATCCAGGCTTTCGTGGGTTTTCTCTGGGTACTCCAGTTTTCTTCGACACCCCAAAAACATGCAGAACAGGCTGATTAAACACTCTAAATTGCCCCCAGGTGTGAGTGTAAGCGTGAATGGTTGTCCTTTGTCTCCTCGTGGCCGGCGATTGGCCGGTCACCGATTCAGGGTGTCCCCTGCGTCGTGCCTGAAAGTCAGGTTGGATAGGCTCCAGCACCCTCGCAACCCATGTGAGGATAAGCAGTTCAGAAAATGAATGAATATATATTGACAGACACATCACACACACACACACACACACACCATCTGGCGTCGACAACAACCACATGCGGTCATACATTGATATTAATACCGATCTCCCAAATAAAAGGACATGACATCCATTGGAGATATTGTGCGTATAATGTACCGATATACAGTGATCTAATATTACATATCCACGGGGCATTTGAGTGGAGCTAGATTGCAGCCATCCACGGTGGGTACAAAACCTTGCATTGTGAGTTATTCATGTCCTTTGTGGTTTCTGTGCACTAGAGAAGCTCCACTTATGGGACTTCTTCCGTGTCCCATTTGCCAGATTTTTGCTTCCGGTACTCACTTTTGGCAGACCATTTGGTGTGTGCGTTTGTGTGTTTGTGTGTGTTTGTGTCTTGGGGATGTTTGTGCCTGCGTATGGGTGCACACACACAAGTCTCGTTGTGACACGTGGATATGTTGATATAGATTTTCACCTCATCGCTTCATCACCTTTTCAAGGGATGCAGGCCATACAAAGCAGAATGATTAATCATCAAAAGTCCCTCATGTGTAAATCACGCCGTTCAGGCTATAGCGAGATGAATTCATTAATGTTATTTTAACGAACCAGGAAAGTGCTTATCTTTACCTAGAGAAAACCCACACGGGATTGAGGCCAGAAACTGGGATTGAAATCGTGACCGTGGAAATGTGAGACAAATTGTATACATGTGGGCAAGGAAATTTTGACAAAATAGGCTAAATGCTACACGCTATTTGTCCATTAATGACACAGTGAGCAAAAATACGGTAAATATTTAACTATAATAAGGTATATTGGATTGGATTGGATAACTTTATTCATCCCGTATTCAGGAAATTTCGTTGTCACAGTAGCAAGAGGGTGAGGATGCAGAAATAGGAAAGGGATTTTAGACATAAATAGATAGGTAATAAGTAGGTTAATAAATAAATACAGGAGTAAATATATAAATAAATAAGCGTGTTGCTGAAATATATATATATATATACATATACATATACATACACATACACATAGACATACACATACACATACACATACACATACACATACACATAAACACACGCACACGCACACGCACACGCATACGCATACGCATATACATATACATATTTACTAAAATAATAGATACATATTTCAGAATCGACACTAAGGTAGCTTTCAAATATGAAACATTTGGTTGCCAATAAATAAATTGCCTCCAAATTTGCTAATATACATTCTTTTGTGACCAAATTAACGTAATTTACAAATATTATTACACATTATATATTATATATTCTCGTCATTTACCCATATATTATTATTTTTTTACTAGTAGTTTGTCTGTTATATTTGAGAGATTTTATTGTTTGTACTAAATGGGTGGTCTATCACCACATTGGTGGTTGAATTGGTTGAAAAAGTGACAGGTGGATATGAAAAGCGAGGAAGGAACAAACAAAAATCCACCCAAACAAAAGCCAAACATGGACATTGTCTCTAAAATATCTCCCAGAAGGGTGATCCAACACCTCCAGGTCTTACTCCTAGTCCTAAATTATCATAAAGAACACCTGACACTGGGTGGGCCGAGTTTATCCAGGTGTGAGAAAAGTGACCCCCGACCTCTAAAGGTCAAAATCCTCAGGCAGTCAATTTCACTAAAGAAGAGAAAGCCGAAAAGTAACCAAATACTGAAAGCCCAAACTATAACGACGTCATTTACAATTTTTTTTTTATGTCAGATACAGTGGTACCTCGTGATACAACATGCTCGTGTTACAACAAAAGCTTCGATCGAATAATTCGCTCGCGATACAATTAAAATTTCGAGATGCGACCAAGCCAGGTGGCCATGACATGAGAGGCTGTTTATCATTGTAGCACACTGTCTTTTTTGCCGCATCTCTTTCGTGTATAACAGATATCTACGAGCACTGAACGATTTATTCAGACGAGTTTCGACCAGGAAACGCACAACGCGCATGCGCGGGCAAAAAGAGGGCTTTCTGGGTAATAAAGTATACTCGTGCACACAACACCCATAGCCAATGGCACCCTTTCTCAGAATAAAACTTCATTACCCACAATCAATACGTGGGAAGCTCAGCTATTGCATTTCCTGTTCTTTCTAAGGAAAGGAGCTCCCGCAATCGCTCATTTAAGCCTATTTCTCGTTGGCAAGTGGTCGTGCGTTATCCTATTGCGAGGACATTTGTGTGCATCATTATCGGAACATTTTGAATTAAATACAACAACAAACAGTCCATCGATAGCGAACGTGAGGGTGGAGGCGTGGCAAACCGCTAACCCGCCCAGAACAAAGGTAAAACAAAATAAAACAAAATTAGAATTCACTTTTGTGTAAAGTTACATTAAACGTATGTTTGAGTGTCTGTATATATTTATCCAAGTAAATTTAAATTTGTTTGTTCGTTTACGAGTGCCGTGGATATAGTGCCGCCAAACAGCCCCCCCCCCCTCCGCCTCCCTGTATGTCGTCTCTCCCCTCCGCAAAATGCGTCTAATTTTACATCTATTAAACACATTTTATTACTATTAAACCATTCGTTATTTATTCCTTTGTCAATATATGGCAAATTAGAAGAAATAAAACATTTTTTTCCAATCCAATATCCTGTTTTTGTGTTTTTTCAGAGGGTCGGAACGAATTAATTTGTTTTCAGTTCATTTCAATGGGAAACGTTCGCTCGAGTTACGAAAAGCTTGACATACGATCTCAGTCTCGGAACGGATTACGATCGGATGTCGAGGTACCGCTGTAATTGCCTGCCACTGAACGTGAAAGGTGTCCAATCATTTGACCTGGGAAGGATGGCAGTGAAAGAACGCATGTTCATTTAAATTCACAGACATTTATCATCATCAATGGCATTGTAAGTGTTAAAAACTTCCTTTTTTTTTACTATTGACAAAATTGTTAAAGAAATTGTTTAACTTTGTATTCTCAATGTTCGTTACTTTAACACCATAAATCAACGTCATGATTGTTTAGTCATAAAAATAAAAGGAATGTTTCTCAAGCTCGTTTAGCATCATTCATGACAGGCAAAAAAAATTCATTTCTAATGTAAAATTGTTCAATTTGGTCCATTTTAGGTTTATTTTCTTTCAAAATAAATGCACAATAACTCTTTTTCACCTTCAATTTGGTTGGAAACGATACCATTTTCTTTCAAAATAGCTGCACACTATCTTTTCCACCCACTAGGTATCAAATTTAATAAATAAAATATCTCTCTTTTCATCTATGGTGAGGCCAACTTTTTTATTTTTTTAACCATCTGCTGTAAACACTGAATTAGCCCTCAAGGGATCATTAAAAGATTATTGCCTTTTTTCTCATCATAGCTATATGGACATATACAACATTTACCTTTGGGGGACAGAAATCACCGTCCATTGTTCTCACAATTCCCCCAAGTAGAATAAAAGTGAGTTGAAAAAAAGAAAAAATACATAAAAACACTCCACCGACAATTAGCAAAATGAAAATTAAAGATCCGACAAAGCCCTGAAATCTTTAAACAAGCGCATCATTGATTTACTGGGAAAATAAAGTCAAACACAAACAAACCAAAAAATAAGCTCAAATCAATATAGAAAACCAATCATGCTGTCCAAGTGCGCAGACTTGCAAATATCTCAAGAATCGATTGATTGTTTCCCACCAATTTGACGCGAAGAATAGACAGTGGCTAAAAAGTCAGGGGTGTCCAAACGATGGTCCTTGGGCAAACTGTGGTCCGCTGCCCAGTTTTTATTGGCGCACGGCCAATTAGGAAAATATCGGCCCGCACAAGAAGCTGAAATTCAGCCTACAATTTGTCAGACATGAAAAGTTGTCCAAATTCTTCTTTTCAGCCTCTTGAGAGCAGATATTGTCTTTTATTTTTAATTTAGTAGTCAAATAAAAAGTGGAAAATATGCAGTACTTCTTTTTATGTTGTTTTCCATTCATTAGAAAGGAAAAACAGTAATTTTCCCACTTATATATTTATTTATATTGTAATAAAAGTGGACGAAACATTTTCATTTTTTAATATTTTTTTGGTTTTACATTTATAAAAATATTTTTTTCTGTAAAAGTGGGGAAAAACTCTACAAATTCAGTTATAATAGATAAAAAAAATCTATTTCAATTTTTCTTATAAAAAGAAAAAAACACTAAATATTTCCCACTTGATAAACATTTAAATCATGTTGTTTTATTGAAGGAAAGACAGTAAAATCAATTTTAAGGAATAGAATACATTTTTATTCACATAAAAATATAAAACGGGAAATATTTATTTATTTATTTATCTTTTGTTCCTTTCATTAGAAAGGAAAAACAGTAAATATTCAAATTATTTATTTACATTGAAAAATAAAAGGGGACAAAACATTTTCTTATTTTATTATAGATAAAAAAATATTAATTTCAAGTTTTCTTATAAAGAGAAAAAAACACTTAATATTTCCCATTTGTTAAACATTTAAATCATGTTTTTTTATGGAAGGAAAGACAGTAAAATCCATTTTAAGAAATAGAATCAATTTTTATTTACATTTTTAGGAATAGAATCCATTTTTATTCACATTAAAATGTAATATCTTGTCTTCCTTTCATTAGAAAAGAAAAAACAGTAAATATTCAGTTTATTTACATTGAAAAATAAAAGGGGCAAAACATTTTCAGTTTTCAATATTTTTTTGGTTTTACATTTATACAAATATTTTTTCTGTAAAAGTTGGGGAAAAGCTCTACAAATTCAGTTATTATAGATTAAAAAATATCAATTTCAAGTTATCTAATAAAGAAAAACAACACTAAATATCCCCATTATTATTGTTAAACATATTTAAATCATGTTTTTTATTTAAGGAAAGACATTATTTTTTCTCCATTTTAATAGAATGCATTTGTATTCCCATTAAAACGTAAAACGGGAAATATTGATTGATTTATTTTAAAATGCTTTTTTGAATTTTTCTTTAAAGGCAATGTTACATTTTTAAAGAATCAAAAACACAAGATAAAAATAAAAAAAATCCGCCGCCCGAGGGTCAACAATTTGCCAAATGAGACAGATAATAGCTAAATGATGCATATTCATTTCTTGGATACTTTCCCCGTCCATTTTAATGAATGAGCACGTTTCCCTTGGCGAGAAACTTCGTTTCTAATTTAAGCCTCAGACAGAAAAGGTGAGAAAACCTCCTCCACCGCCAAAGCGAAAAACGCTACAAAGAAAAGCGCGGTGGCACAGAGGCACCCGCGAAAATATCCTGGCAGGAAATCAGCCATGTTTGTTTACCCACTCGTGACGCCCTGCTAAAGGCTCATTTAAAAAGGCCACTTGTTTTTTTTTGCACATGATGATTACGGTCCGAAATGGAACGCGATGGGATTTCATCTTTGCTGAGTTAATCGGAACGCGGGGAACTCCGTAGAGGACGATGAGTTCTGTCTAATCGAGTTTTATTATATTTAACCTTGCCGTCTGCTTTAATTAACAGCTGCAGGCACGGTGATCCAATTATGCATATGTCAATTGAACTTATTTCTTGATAAACCTCTTGGTGTGGCGTGTGATGAAAACTTGAGCGGTGCGAACAGAAAATGTTTTACATGCTCTGACGTTCCTGCCTTGGGGGGTCACCATGTCAGCCAGTAAATATCAGAAAATGAGTTGAGGTTTAGCTCATTTGATAACATTATAGTTGTGCTAATATTTGACAAATAGAGGAAAGATAACTATCAGTACGAGAGAGAGCATTACTTGTGCACGGTACTCGGACGATTTGCCGAAAGACGTTTGGCCGACGGACAGTTCGCCGAACGGACGTTTCGCCGAAACGGGATTCGTGCGCTTGCCCCGCCCCCGGATTGTGTGTGTACATGCCTCGGCCCGTGGGCCATATACGGCCCGTTACAGATAACATTCATTTAGGTTATTCCTAAATGAATAACCAGGGTATGTACTGCCCCTGCTGGACATATGTCTAAATACAAGTACGTACTACAATGTCTGGTCTACATTAACCGCAATATTCGAGGGATTACTGTATACACTTACCTGCTATGGATTGTCCTGTAGGAGTCATAAAGCTTGACAGAGTAGCAACAGTAACTAAGTGGGGAGGAAATTTTGCAGACAAATATATATATTTTTAGCTCCTAATAGATATTATAGTTTCTAATTTATTTTTCATGTTGCTTTAATTTCTTCATTTACATTTTTTTTCACAAAAAAGGGAAACAGTAAACCTGATGGAGCTAAATAAAGGCGAAAGTATCGAATGCAAAAAAAGACAAAAAATAACGTAAAAAAATACTGAAAAAAAAGAAGAATAGGTGAGAGACTTTCAAAAGAATTAAAACCGAAAAAATACGATTTGAAGAGGAACAAACCTTAAACTTTCAGTTGAATTTTTTTCTATAGCTTTCAATATGTTTGGCTCTGATTTAATCTCTTTCACATTTATTTATTTATTATCAGAAAATGCAATTCAAATGCTAAATATTCTATTTCTAGTGAGCAAACAAACACAAAATGTAGTTTTCACGGGTCACACAAAATGACACGGCGGGCCGACGACCCGCGGGTTTGACACCTGTGATTTAGGACAACACTGAACGTATCTTTGGGGCGATATTGATTAAATAAAAGGCAAAAAGCCAGCACTCCCAACTGGACTCGTATCTTAAGTGCACCTCAGCCAGGTTTCTTTCTTTCTCACTGCATTTCTTGGTACCATAAGTTGACTTTACTTGCCCCTTGGCTTGGCATCAGGACGCATTAGCCTCATCTCTTCTTTGCAATAAAATGGAACAATTTGTACCAAAATTGCAAGGCTTCCAACTAAAATACCCCAAATGTGAATCCCTGAAAAGTGACACATGAGCAGGCTTGGAAGGGACAAAAGGCACAGGTCCAAATTTCCTTAAGGCACTTTGTCCATTTAATTAATTTTAAAACAGCGGTAGGGCGCACGCAATTGACTATTTTGGCCTAAAGTGGTCATATTTAATAAACAACCATTTTGACTGATGTATACATACAAAATGTTTCTTTTTTTTCCTCCTAAAGAGGTGAATTTAAAAGCTATATAATATCATCACTGATATTGAAGTTATTACTGGATGTGAGTCCCATTGGGGAATTGTCATGCTCATATCAGTTTTTTTTACGATTATGCAATAATAAATTAGACTACGACTGGTAATGTGAAATTTTGTGGCGGGACGTGTTTAAGATATGCAAATAACATGTTTTCTGTTCAAACTATTTTAAAAAAGCGCTTATAAGCATAGCTAGAAAATAAATACAAAAATATAAGAAAATAGAATATTAAGAATGAATCATTCAATCAATCAATCAATCAAAAACCTTTAATGTCATCATACACATCTGCGTATAACAAAATTGGTGGTGCTACTCCACCAAGGGCGTTTTCCCAGTAAAAAAAACATAAAGGAGTAATATAAAAATATAAAAAGTCACTTCCTGGCAAGGGAAATTCTAAAATCTAATACACAAAACCATGCACAGGAATTATGGGAAATTTTCTTTCTTTCGCAGTAGGTCGCTAACATAAAACAGGGTATCAACTAATCAGGAGAGGGCATTTCTCATTGGCATATAGATGTTGCATCAATACCCTCTGATTGGCCAAATATCCCGCAAACACTCGTAATTGGACAAACTATATCAATACGAGCCAAGTGTTGCTCCGTGATGGGTTATATTTTACCGCCTTACCCTTTCCTAGCCTTATATACCTGTGAACCCATTATTTCTAGATTTGTTTCAATTATACGATTACTATATGTTTTGACGAAAGTTTGGCGACACTCTTTTTCCTTGTCGACGATAATGTCAAATATTTATTCATCTTATTAGACGTGCTTCATAACTGAGCAAAGAATACCCCGAGATTTGGTACAAACGTAAAGCTGGCATGCAAAATGACTGGACATCGTAAGGCTTTTTCTTTAAAAAAAAAGTGGTCTATGTAAAGTAAAGCTTTTATTTGTTTAAAAAATAAATACTATGTATATATAGTCAGGCTTTTTTCTTTAAAAATGACCATGTATATTAAGGGTTTTTATTAAAAAATGACCATGTATAGTAAGGCTTTTTTATTTAAAAAAAAACGACCATGTACAGTAAAGCGTTTTTCTTAAAAGACAACATAGTATAGTAAGGCTTTTTTTCTTAAAAAATGACATAGTATTGTAAGGCTTTTTTCTTAAAAAAAACGACATAGTATTGTAAGGCTTTTTTTCGTAAAAAACGACATAGTATAGTAAGGCTTTTTTCTTAAAAAACAACATAGTATAGGCTTTTTTCTTTAAAGACGACATAGTATAGTAAGGCTTTTTATTTACAAAAAAGACCATGTAAAGTAAGGCTTTTTTCTTGAAAAATGACCATGTATAGTAAGGCTTTTTTGTTTAAAAAAGACCATGTATACTAAGGCTTTTTTTCTTAAAAAACGACATAGTATAGTAAGGTTTTTTTTCCTAAAAAAACGACATAGTATAGTAAGGCTTTTTTTCTTAAAAAATGATATAGTATAGCATGGCTTTTTTTCTTGAAAAACGACATAGTAGAGGAAGGCTTTTTCCCTAAAAAACGACATAGTATAGTATTATTTCCCCCCTAAAAAACGACATAGTATAGTATGGCTTTTTTCCTTTAAAAAACGACATAGTATAGTATGGCTTTTTTTCTTAAAAAACGACATAGTATAGTATGGCTTTTATTCTTAAAAAACGACATAGTATAGTAAGGCTTTTTTTCTTAAAAAACGACATAGTATAGTATGGCTTTTCCCCCCTAAAAAACGACATAGTATAGCATGGCTTTTTTTCTTGAAAAACGACATAGTATAGTATGGCTTTTTTTCTTTAAAAAACAACATAGTATAGTATGGCTTTTTTTCTTAAAAAACGACATAGTATAGTAAGGCTTTTTTCCTTTAAAAAACGACATAGTATAGTATGGCTTTTTTTCTTAAAAAACGACATAGTATAGTAAGGCTTTTTTTCTTAAAAAACGACATAGTATAGTATGGCTTTTCCCCCCTAAAAATTGACATAGTATAGCATGGCTTTTTTTCTTGAAAAACGACATAGTAGAGGAAGGCTTTTTCCCTAAAAAACGACATAGTATAGTATGGCTTTCCCCCCTAAAAAACGACATAGTATAGTATGGCTTTCCCCCCTAAAAAACGACATAGTATAGTATGGCTTTTTTCCCTTAAAAAACGACATAGTATAGTATGGCTTTTTTTCTTAAAAAACGACATAGTATAGTATGGCTTTTTTTCTTAAAAAACGACATAGTATAGTATGGCTTTTCCCCCCTAAAAAACGACATAGTATAGCATGGCTTTTTTTCTTGAAAAACGACATAGTATAGTATGGCTTTTTTTCTTAAAAAAAACGACATAGTATAGTATGGCTTTTTTTCTTAAAAAACGACATAGTATAGTATGGTTTTTTTTCTTAAAAAATGATATAGTATAGCATGGCTTTTTTTCTTGAAAAACGACATAGTAGAGGAAGGCTTTTCCCCTAAAAAACGACATAGTATAGTATGGATTTCCCCCCTAAAAAACGACATAGTATAGTATGGCTTTTTTCCTTTAAAAAACGACATAGTATAGTATGGCTTTTTTTCTTAAAAAACGACATAGTATAGTAGGGCTTTTATTCTTAAAAAACGACATAGTATAGTAAGGCTTTTTTTCTTAAAAAACGACATAGTATAGTATGGCTTTTCCCCCCTAAAAAACGACATAGTATAGCATGGCTTTTCCCCCCTAAAAAACGACATAGTATAGCATGGCTTTTTTTCTTGAAAAACGACATAGTATAGTATGGCTTTTTTTCTTAAAAAAACGACATAGTATAGTATGGCTTTTTTTCTTAAAAAACGACATAGTATAGTAAGGCTTTTTTCCTTTAAAAAACGACATAGTATAGTATGGCTTTTTTTCTTAAAAAACAACATAGTATAGTAAGGCTTTTTTTCTTAAAAAACGACATAGTATAGTATGGCTTTTCCCCCATAAAAATTGACATAGTATAGCATGGCTTTTTTTCTTGAAAAACGACATAGTAGAGGAAGGCTTTTTCCCTAAAAAACGACATAGTATAGTATGGCTTTCCCCCCTAAAAATTGACATAGTATAGCATGGCTTTTTTTCTTGAAAAACGACATAGTAGAGGAAGCCTTTTTTTCTTAAAAAACGATATTGTATAGTAAGGCTTCTTTTCTTAAAAAACGACATAGTATAGTAAGGCTTTTTTCTTAAAAAACAACATAGTATAGTATGGCTTTTTTCCTTTAAAAAACGACATAGTATAGTATGGCTTTTTTTCTTAAAAAACGACATAGTATAGTATGGCTTTTTTTCTTAAAAAACGACATAGTATAGTAAGGCTTTTTTCTTAAAAAACAACATAGTATAGTATGGCTTTTTTCCTTTAAAAAACGACATAGTATAGTATGGCTTTTTTTCTTAAAAAACGACATAGTATAGTATGGCTTTTTTTCTTAAAAAACGACATAGTATAGTATGGCTTTTTTTCTTAAAAAACGACATAGTATAGTAAGGCTTTTTTTCTTAAAAATCGACATAGTATAGTATGGCTTTTTTTCCCCTAAAAAAACAACATAGTATAGCATGGCTTTTTTTCTTGAAAAACGACATAGTATAGTATGGCTTTTTTTCTTAAAAAACGACATAGTATAGTAAGGCTTTTTTTTTTTTAAATGACATAGTATAGTAAGGCTTTTTTTCTTAAAAAACGACATAGTATAGTATGGCTTTTTTCCTTTAAAAAACGACATAGTATAGTATGGCTTTTTTTCTTAAAAAACGACATAGTATAGTATGGCTTTTTTCCTTTAAAAAACGACATAGTATAGTATGGCTTTTTTTCTTAAAAAACGACATAGTATAGTATGGCTTTTCCCCCCTAAAAATTGACATAGTATAGCATGGCTTTTTTTCTTGAAAAACGACATAGTAGAGGAAGGCTTTTTCCCTAAAAAACGACATAGTATAGTATGGCTTTCCCCCCTAAAAAACGACATAATATAGTATGGCTTTTTTCCTTTAAAAAACGACATAGTATAGCATGGCTTTTTTTCTTGAAAAACGACATAGTAGAGGAAGCCTTTTTTTCTTAAAAAACGATATTGTATAGTAAGGCTTCTTTTCTTAAAAAACGACATAGTATAGTAAGGCTTTTTTCTTAAAAAACAACATAGTATAGTATGGCTTTTTTCCTTTAAAAAACGACATAGTATAGTATGGCTTTTTTTCTTAAAAAACGACATAGTATAGTATGGCTTTTTTTCTTAAAAAACGACATAGTATAGTAAGGCTTTTTTCTTAAAAAACAACATAGTATAGTATGGCTTTTTTCCTTTAAAAAACGACATAGTATAGTATGGCTTTTTTTCTTAAAAAACGACATAGTATAGTATGGCTTTTTTTCTTAAAAAACAACATAGTATAGTAAGGCTTTTTTTCTTAAAAATCGACATAGTATAGTATGGCTTTTTTTCCCCTAAAAAAACAACATAGTATAGCATGGCTTTTTTTCTTGAAAAACGACATAGTATAGTATGGCTTTTTTTCTTAAAAAACGACATAGTATAGTAAGGCTTTTTTTTTTTAAAAATGACATAGTATAGTAAGGCTTTTTTTCTTAAAAAACGACATAGTATAGTATGGCTTTTTTCCTTTAAAAAACGACATAGTATAGTATGGCTTTTTTTCTTAAAAAACGACATAGTATAGTATGGCTTTTTTCCCTAAAAAAATGACATAGTATAGCATGGCTTTTTTCCCCCTAAAAAGACGACATAGTATAGCATGGCTTTTTTTCTTGAAAAACGACATAGTATAGTATGGCTTTTTTTCTTAAAAAACGACATAGTATAGTAAGGCTTTTTTTCTTAAAAAACGACATAGTATAGTAAGGCTTTTTTTCTTAAAAAACGACATAGTATAGTATGGCTTTTTTCCTTTAAAAAACGACATAGTATAGTATGGCTTTTTTTCTTAAAAAACGACATAGTATAGTAAGGCTTTTTTTCTTAAAAAACGACATAGTAGAGGAAGCCTTTTTTTCTTAAAAAACGATATTGTATAGTAAGGCTTCTTTTCTTAAAAAACGACATAGTATAGTAAGGCTTTTTTCTTAAAAAACAACATAGTATAGTATGGCTTTTTTCCTTTAAAAAACGACATAGTATAGTATGGCTTTTTTTCTTAAAAAACGACATAGTATAGTAAGGCTTTTTTTTTAAAAAATGACATAGTATAGTAAGGCTTTTTTTCTTAAAAAACGACATAGTATAGTATGGCTTTTTTCCTTTAAAAAACGACATAGTATAGTATGGCTTTTTTTCTTAAAAAACGACATAGTATAGTATGGCTTTTTTTTCTAAAAAATCGACATAGTATAGTATGGCTTTTTTTCCCCTAAAAAAACAACATAGTATAGCATGGCTTTTTTTCTTGAAAAACGACATAGTATAGTATGGCTTTTTTTCTTAAAAAACGACATAGTATAGTAAGGCTTTTTTTTTTAAAAAACGACATAGTATAGTAAGGCTTTTTTTCTTAAAAAACGACATAGTATAGTATGGCTTTTTTCCTTTAAAAAACGACATAGTATAGTATGGCTTTTTTTCTTAAAAAACGACATAGTATAGTAAGGCTTTTTTTCCTAAAAAAACGACATAGTATAGTAAGGCTTTTTTCTTAAAAAACAACATAGTATAGTATGGCTTTTTTCCTTTAAAAAACGACATAGTATAGTATGGCTTTTTTTCTTAAAAAACGACATAGTATAGTAAGGCTTTTTTTCTAAAAAATCGACATAGTATAGTATGGCTTTTTTTCCCCTAAAAAAACAACATAGTATAGCATGGCTTTTTTTCTTGAAAAACGACATAGTATAGTATGGCTTTTTTTCTTAAAAAACGACATAGTATAGTAAGGCTTTTTTTTTAAAAAAACGACATAGTATAGTAAGGCTTTTTTTCTTAAAAAACGACATAGTATAGTATGGCTTTTTTCCTTTAAAAAACGACATAGTATAGTATGGCTTTTTTTCTTAAAAAACGACATAGTATAGTAAGGCTTTTTTTCCTAAAAAAACGACATAGTATAGTATGGCTTTTTTCCCCTAAAAAGACGACATAGTATAGCATGGCTTTTTTTCTTGAAAAACGACATAGTATAGTATGGCTTTTTTTCTTAAAAAACGACATAGTATAGTAAGGCTTTTTTTCTTAAAAAACGACATAGTATAGTAAGGCTTTTTTTCTTAAAAAACGAAATAGTATAGTATGGCTTTTTTCCTTTAAAAAACGACATAGTATAGTATGGCTTTTTTTCTTAAAAAACGACATAGTATAGTAAGGCTTTTTTTCTTTAAAAACGACATAGTATAGTATGGCTTTTTTTCTTAAAAAACGACATAGTATAGTAAGGCTTTTTTTCTTAAAAAATGACATAGTATAGTAAGGCTTTTTTTCTTAAAAAACGACATAGTATAGTATGGCTTCTCCCCCCTAAAAATTGACATAGTATAGCATGGCTTTTTTTCTTAAAAAACGACATAGTATAGTAAGGCTTTTTTTCTTAAAAAACGACATAGTATAGTATGGCTTTTTCCCCTAAAAAAACGACATAGTATAGCATGGCTTTTTTTCTTTAAAAAACGACATAGTATAGTATGGCTTTTTTTCTTAAAAAACGACATAGTATAGTAAGGCTTTTTTTCTTAAAAAACGACATAGTATAGTAAGGCTTTTTTTCCTAAAAAAACGACATAGTATAGTATGGCTTTTTTTCTTAAAAAACGACATAGTATAGTAAGGCTTTTTTTCTTAAAAAACGATATTGTATAGTAAGGCTTCTTTTCTTAAAAAACGACATAATATAGTAAGGCTTTTTTTCTTTAAAAAATGACATAGCAAGTAAGGCTAAGAGAGTCGGAGAATAAATCTGACTTCTGATTCTTCGCCTACTAGTTGTTGCTGTGGTCCACTGGCAAAATCATTGGGTCAGAACATGAGGTGGGAATCAGGAGTGAGTTCAATTCCACTCTTTGCAATTCTCAAATTGTTTATTGAGGTAATGAAAAGGATAAATACAACTTCCAACTTTACTGTGGTGCAGTGGCAAAGACAATGGGTCAGAACTTCAGGTGGACTCAAGTTCAAATCAGAAGTGAGTGTGATTCCACTCTTTGCAATTCTCAAATTGTTTATTGAGGTAATGAAAAGGATAAATATAACTTCCAATCAGATCATTTCAGAAGACACTGTGGTCCAGTGGCAAGAACAATGGGTTGAAGTTGAATTTGGACACAAGTTCAAATCTGGAGTGAGTTCAAGTCCACTCTTTGCAAATCTCAAATTGTTTATTGAGGTGATGAAAATGATAAATATAACTTCCAATCATGTCATTTCAGAAGTCACTGTGGTCCAGTGGCAAAGACAATGGGTCAGACAGACCTCAAGTTAGTGGATTTGACTGCCATGTGGGAGATGGGGTTCGAATCCCGCTCTCGTTTGACTAATCACTACACGAGTAGTTCAGTAAATGGGTAATCCTTTTTTCATTCAAATAAAGACTTAGTCATTTTTTTCAGCAAAACAATATTTCCGGTCAGCCTTCGGCTGACCGGAAGACAGTTGGGAGGGGGGATCCCTGGTGGTGTTCGACAGTCGGCCTGCGGCCGACTGCCGACACCATGCAGTCGTTGACTGGCAACACCGGGACGTGAACCCTCGACACCCACGTCGCAGGCAGGTGACTTACCCACTACACCACGAAGCGGCCCGCCTATACATGATTGGAAGTTATATTTATCCTTTTCATTACCTAAATAAACAATTTGAGAATTGCAAAGAGTGGAATTGAACTCATTCCTGATTTGAACTTGAGTCCACCTGAAGTTCTGACCCATTGTCTTTGCCACTGGACCACAGTGACTTCTGAAATGATGTGATTGGAAGTTATATCTATCCTTTTCATTACCTCAATAAACAATTTGAGAATTGCAAAGAGTGGAATGGAACTCACTCCTGATTTGAACTTGAGTCCACCTGAAGTTCTGACCCATTGTCTTTGCCACTGGACCACAGTGACTTCTGAAATAAAGTGATTGGAAGTTATATCTATACTTTTCATTACGTCAATAAACAATTTGAGAATTGCAAAGTGTGGAATTGAACTCACTCCTGATTTGAACTTGAGTCAACCTGAAGTTCTGACCCATAGTCTTTGCCACTGGACCACAGTGACTTCTGAAATAAGGTGATTGGAAGTTATATCTATACTTTTCATTACGTCAATAAACAATTTGAGAATTGCAAAGTGTGGAATTGAACTCACTCCTGATTTGAACATGAGTCCACCTGAAGTTCTGACCCTTTGTCTTTGCCACTGGACCACAGTGACTTCTGAAATGATGTGATTGGAAGTTATATCTATACTTTTCATTACCTCAATAAACAATTTGAGAATTGCAAAGAGTGGAATTGAACTCACTCCTGATTTGAACTTGAGTCCACCTGAAGTTCTGACCCATTGTCTTTGCCACTGGACCACAGTGACTTCTGAAATGATGTGATTGGAAGTTATATCTATCCTTTTCATTACCTCAATAAACAATTTGAGAATTGCAAAGAGTGGAATTGAACTCACTCCTGATTTGAACTTGAGTCCACCTGAAGTTCTGACCCATTGTCTTTGCCACTGGACCACAGTGACTTCTGAAATGATGTGATTGGAAGTTATATCTATCCTTTTCATTACCTCAATAAACAATTTGAGAATTGCAAAGAGTGGAATTGAACTCACTCCTGATTTGAACTTGAGTCCACCTGAAGTTCTGACCCATTGTCTTTGCCACTGGACCACAGTGACTTCTGAAATGATGTGATTGGAAGTTATATCTATCCTTTTCATTACCTCAATAAACAATTTGAGAATTGCAAAGAGTGGAATTGAACTCACTCCTGATTCCCACCTCAAGTTCTGAACCAATATTTTTGCCACTGGACCACAGCAATAACTAGGAGAAGAATCAGAAGTCAGATTTATTCTCCGACATTCTTAGCCTTACTATACTATGTCGATTTTTTAAAGAAAAAAGCCTTACTATATACAGACGCTCCCCTACTTACGAACATTCAACTTACGAACAACAGTACATACGAACATGTCTGCAAATTGCGTTTAAGTCCAAAAATGTTCGCAAGTCCAATTTTGTATTTCGCGCCTTTTTCGGAGTAGTACTTCTTTCCGCCGCTAATACCGACGCCTGGCGCTGTGAGAGCTCAGCTCACCCAGCATCTACCTTCTTCTTCGTTGCAATGCGAAAGTGCGTGAATGTATCTCCAGTGTGCAAAGAACCTTTTTCATTTGTATCATTAAATATCTCATGCATCCAATATTGAATATGGTTGGTAAAAAGCTAAAGGCTTCTATTGAGGGAGTTGCAAGGAAGAGGCAAGCCATTTCATTTGAAATGAGTGGCAATAATAACGAAGCTTGATGCGCGTGAGAGTGGTGAGCGTTTCTCGGGCATTGAATCGTTCAACCGTCAGTACCATTTATAAACAGAAAGATCGAGCAGCAGGATCCAAATATTGAACGTTGCACAAAGTTTGCAAATGAATTGAATGATGCCATACAGTGCTACCGCATCATTTATGATGAAAAAAAGAAGAAAACTGTGCAATCGTCATTAGGTCGCTTCTTTTGGCCAGTTTCTAATACATAAATCTCTCTCTCTACAGTACTGTACATATTCTCTCCATTTTATTAAATGTTTTTTTTTTCAGTACAAACCAATGCGTGTTACTTATACAAGCCTTAAACATACAAATGCACTTATATAAACCTTCAATATACTTATATCGGCCTTAAACATAAATTATAATACAAAATATAGCACTGAATCAACTTACAAACAAATTCAACTTATGAACAATCGCTCGGAACCAATTGCGTTCGTAAGTAGGGGAGCGTCTGTATAACATAATCATACACATTAAACATACAACATATAATCATATAACAATGATTTTCATCCTTATCAGTTAAAAGGAAGCACTTGGAAAACCATTTTTCATTATTCAAGCCGTTTATGCTCATAATTGTAGATGGGGTGCTGGAGCTTATCCCATCCAACTATGAGCAACAGGCCGTGGACACCCTGAATTGGTTGGCAGCCAATCACTGGGCACAATGAGACAAACAACCATTCACTCTTACTTGGGGAGAATTTAGCGTACAATTAGCCTAGCATGCATGGTTTTGGGATGCAGGAGGAAATCAGAGTACCCGGAGAAAATCCACGAACATGCAACTGGATTGAACCCTCGATCATAAAACTATGAGGCAGACGGGCTAAACACCCGATGGTGGCGTAGAACGTCCAATTCACTTTGACTGGGAGGGTCGAATGAACCAACGTTCAAATTAGACGTCATACGCCGCCATCGGCAGCCAATGAGAGCGTGAAAAAAACAATACAGTGGTACCTCGTGATACAACATGCTCGTCCTGCGACACGCTCATGGTACGACAAAAATTTCGATCGAATAATTCGCTCGCGATACGATTAAAATTTCGAGATGCGACGAGGCCAGGTGGCCATGACATGAGAGGCTGTTTATCATTGTCTTTTTTTTGCCGCATCTCTTTCGTGTATAACTACTATATCTACGAGGACTGAACGATTTATTCAGACGAGTTTCGACCAGGAAACACAAAATGCGTAATGTGCGGGCAAAAAGAGGGCTTTCTGGGTAATGAAGTATACTTGTGCACACAACACCCATAGGCAATGGCACCCTTTCTCAGAATAAAACTTCATTACCCACAATCAATACGTGGGTAAGCTCAGCTATTGCATTTGCTGTTATTCTTTCTAAGGAAAGAAGCTCCCGCGATTGCTCATTAAGCCTATTTCTCGTTGGCAAGTGGTCGTGCGTTATCCTATTGTGAGAACATTTGTGTGCATCATTTTCGGAATATTTTGAAGGCAATACAACAGCAAACAGTCCATCGATAGCGAAAGTGAGGGTGGAGGCGTGGCCAACCGCTAACCCGGAAAATGAAGGTAACAAAAGATTAAGACAAAACTAGAATTCAGTTTTCTGTAAAGTTACATTCAACGTATGTTTGAGCCGTGTGTGTTGTTGTCTCTCCCCTCCGCGAAATATGTCTAATTTTACATCTATTAAACACATTGTATTACTATTAAACCACGTGTTATTTATTCCTTTGTCAATATATGGCGAATTAGAAGAAATAAAACATTTTTTTCCAATCCAATATCCGTTTTTTGGTGTTTGTTCAGAGGGTTGGAACGAATTAATTTGTTTTCAATTCATTTCAATGGGAAACGTTCGCTCGAGTTACGAAAAGCTCGACATACGATCTCAGTCTCGGAACGGACTGCGATTGTATGTCGAGATACCACTGTACTACTTTCTGCAGGACAGGTTCTTAATACATGCACTCACTGCCAGCCAATCCAGTTGTAATGAATAACCAACTTGATTTTCCTTTATTTATTTATTTCATCCAAGTTTGATAAGCTATTTAAACTGTGAAATGCAGCTCATCTATCGAGAGTGCTTCTAACTAATTTGGAATCAAAATCCTTGCTGAATACTTAGCCTGGGAAACCCTGAGCTCAATTGACCTATCGCAATGCCCCCAGCATTGATATTCATCGTGATGATGATGAGCCCTGAGAGAGGATTTATGCAGGAAAGGCAGAGGGAGAAATTTATGAAAGGAGGAGCCTCTGAAAATGAAGGACGCCCTTGGCCTGTCCCCTTTGGTGGACGGATGCGTGCGACAATTTGTCATCATCTCGGATGCTGATGAAGCTCCCGGAGAGCAAAATAGCTGGCATATTTCTTACCCCAGAGTCCAGCTAGACTAGGCTAGCTAAACTGAGGCATGGGTGTCAAAGTGGCGGTTCGTGGGCCAGATCCGGCCCGTCAAAGTAAAACACGTGTCGACTTAGTGTTTTATGTTGGCATTCGAATTAAAATTGGAGATGTTAGAGAATGCTTTTCTGGAAAAATAATGAAAATAATAGGGAAATATTATGTGGAAGATCTATTATTTACTGTTTTTTAAATGATTATTTTTTTATGGCAACTTGTTTTTTAAAAACTAAAAAAAGAGTATAATAAATGAGACGCATACAAATATAGAATGCAATACATTTTCCTAAATATTTGAAAGTATTTTCTAGTATTTTCCTTCTTAAAACCAAGGTAAACATTTGTACAGAAGCTTATTGCATTCACCTAAAACGTTTTTTTTTAAAAGCCCTGGCCGTTTTTAAAATTAATTTATTTTTGGGGTTGTTTTTTGAAATAATTATTTTTTGAAACCTGTGTTTCAGATTAATTTATTTTTGGGGTTGTTTTTTAAATTAATTATTTTGTAAAACCTGTTTTTCAAATTAATTAATTTTCTGGGGTTGATTTTTGAATTTTTTTTTCTTCTGTGCATTTGTCCTCTTTAGGAAAAAAAATAGTCAATAATTTTGTAAAAAAATATTTGAAAAAAATAAAATCATGATACGATTGCTTACTTTTTTCCTCTTATCTGAATAGTAACTCATTTTTAATTAAAATCTAAAATATTTTAAAAAAGATAATAATACATATTCAGGGTTCTCTGGTCTTTATTGTAATAATCCAATTAATTAAAACATTTATGACAGAATATTTGCTGTTAAGAGGCTGCAAAAGCGAATTTGAACAAATCTTAATGTCTATAAATGAGACATGGACTACCACAAAAGCTCTCAATGATGACAAGACCCACAATAAAAAAGAGTTGGACACCCTTTTTCTAAGTCTTTTTTTTCTTTTTAAACCACACGTGTTTCTCATCGAAAGCTTGATTTTAAATAAAGCAAACGTGTCAAATGTCGACATTGACTGACATCTGTTTCACTTGCTTTCCAGTCAACTTGCAGATGTTATTCACAAAGAAAAAGTCAGATTTCAATCTACTTCTTTGACACATCGGAACGAATCAAAACCATTCCAAACGGCAGACTGAAGATGATAACCGTCATGACTTCCCTTGAGAAAGTAAGCTCTTTTTCATTGGGGTTTTCCCCCTGCAAATTGACCCCCTTTGTTCAAAGGCCTGCATTTAATAGGACGAAGCGATGAAACAAGTGTAACTTCTGGCCTCGTGTGAAGATCATTTATACATATATCTGTGGCTGCATCACATTTTTTGATGTGAAGTGGTTTGAAAGAACTTGTCAGAGAGGTCGCGGGCTAGACTACAGACGCCGACTGTTAGCCGAGGGATGACCGTATGAATGGCGGTACAGTTTGCACAGGAAATACCACAATGGAGTAGATGGAAGGCTTTTGACTTATTATTTATGTATTGCTTGGCATTTCTCAGACTGTAACCATGCCAGTCAAGGGAAATTACCCTCTTTTCCAGACCATAAGTCAAATTTTTTTCATTGTTTGGCCTGCGATTTATAAGCAATTGTGGCTTACCATATTTACTCGCACATAAGCTGCCCGCGAAATATCGACCGCATTCGCTTGCGTCATGACGTCACGCGCCGACGCAGCGATGCCATTTTGTTGTGACGTCATTGTGTCATGGCGCCGTCAATTTGCAGTTATTTTGCATGTCGTGTTTTTATGTACATATAAGTCGTACCCCTGATTTAATCATTTTATGTCAGATGTGTCAAAGGTGCGGCCCACGGCCCAGAAGTGGCCTATTGGGGGTCCGATCAGACCCGCAGGGTTGTTCTGCCTGACAGGCACTTTGTAGCTCATTCACACGGTTCGTACAGAATTAAATTAAATAAAAAAAATTGACAAGGGCACCGCAAAACAAGATGTTTGTGAGATCATGTGAACTTTGCTCCATTTCCTATCCCCTATTAGATTTATTTATTCACCCCTTGCTGTCAAAATAGCACCTTCATTGGTAGCTGATGAGTTAATTAGGAATACTAAAATGCCTCAAAACCAACAGGAAGTAACCTGGAAATGCCCCAAAATCAGCGAGGAGTGACAAGAGAATGACAAGCATCCTGAAACATCCCTGAAAATCAATAGGAAATAATCCAAAATTTACTGGTAGCGACTAAAATGGAAGTGGGAAAAAAGTGATGCAAAATGAACTCATTGTCTGCTATTGACAATGACAAATGTCCAATTCACTTAAACTGGCTGTCGATGCTCATCTTTCAATGCCAATGGCGGCAAGTAAGTTAACGTTTTGGGCCAAAAATAAACCGGCCCGGCCCACATGAGATCCGGTTGGCATTAACAGAGCCTGCCAAAGTGAGTTTGTGTTATGTTATGATTTTTACGCTATAGGCCAAGGGTGTCAGACTTGGTTCGCGGGCCGCGTTAACGTCAACTCGGTTCCATGTGGGCCGGACCATTTTAGATATAATATTAAGATTTTTTTTTTTTATAAATGGATTAAAGGAACAGGATTAAAAGCCCTAAATATTCAATTTTTTATAGTTTTTTTGAGCTTTTTTTCTTAGTAAGAGAAAATCATTTATTTAATAATTGGTTTTCATTTAAAAAGGAAACCATTTTTTATTATGTTCCATATTAAAGTGGAAAACAGAAAATATTTTCGATATATTTTTAGATTTTCCAAGATTGATTTTTGACCTAAAAACACAGAAAAAAATGATTAAAAAATTGAAATTATTGATTTAAGAAGGGGGAAATCAGAAAATATAATATACATCTATATCTATCATTTTAATTTGATCCTAAAACTGAGAGTCGGCACTCATGATTTACACACAAAATGATGCAGCGGGCCAAATTTGTGCTATAGGCTATCCAAAAAAAGTTACCAAAAAGTTCATGTTTTTTCTTGATTTCAAAACAATTATTAACAATTATCAATTAAAAATGATATAATAATCTAAAACCTGAATCTGTGAACTCACTTTTAACGTTTAAAACACCCTGATGCAGATTTATACTAGGATGGCTAAAAAAACACACACAAAAAACACACTGTTTGGACTGAAAGCGGAAGCACACAGCTCGTCCCGGTTTGTGTCATCCGTAAAAGCGACATTTGTTTAGAGCCCCGATCTTCTCTGGGAGTCAGACAGATCTGTTTCCAGTCCCACCTATCAAAAGCGCCGCTCTCGAATGCATGACGGATGGCTCGTGGTTTATGAAGCGACAGCTCGGGCAAAGAAGTTCACCTCACACCTGCCACATGGTGTCTGTTTACCTGCATGGTGAGGAGAATTAAGCCCAGGTGCACCGTTGACGCAGTTTGTTTTGTTGTGAGTTGTTTAACTCATTCCCATTTGCGAATTGATGACGGAAATGTTTTGCTACGTTCGGTAAACAAGACAGACGGCTTTAAACAGAGATTTGACTATCTTTGACTGCAATGAATGGAGTTTTTTTCTGATCTGGAACAAATTGTGGTGCAAGTACCGCATTTTCCGGACTATAAGACCCCTTTTTTAATAGGTTAGCTGGGGCTGTGACCAATGTTCCCTCTATTTTTTTGTTTGTCTGGGCAGAAAGACAACCTCCCTGAGCACACTGAGTACTGGTGTGAGCAACATAATCATTGCTCGCTATGGGCACACACCAGTATCACACCTGCCATAAGCAGGTGCATGTCTACTACACATTAATGATTTAGTAATAATACAATGTAATGAGTAATATCTATGAATGGGCGGCCCGGCGGATGAGTGGTTCGCGCGTCGGCCTCACAGCTAAAAAAAAATTAAAAAATAAATTAAAAAAAATTAGATTTTATTTTGTGCGCTCCATATGATTTGCTGTGCGCAGAGAAGACGAGAGTAGTGCGCAATTGCGCATGCGCGCAGCTTAGAGGGAACATTGGCTGTGACTAAAACTCAAATGTGACTTACCGTATTTTCTCGCGTATACGCCGTATTTGTCCCTATCCGAATCGACGGTAAGCCTTATATGCGCACAAATTAGATATTCTCCCACTACCCTCCTTCCCCAAAATCCAAATCGACTTATATTCCATAGAGAGATTATTGTTGGAGTGTGTCTAACCGTGACGACAATCAGCACCATGATGAATGTAGCGTTTCGCTTGAAGAGAAAATTTCGTTGTTTCGTACGTCAGAAGGATTTTTGCCACATTAGAAACGACAACTACTACCAAAAATATTTCAACTCTTTCAGCCCATTTGAAATGGATTGGACGTCCACCTCCATTTAATTATTTTTTTTGTCAGCCCAAACCAAATGGATTGGACGTAAACTTGATGATTCACTGTCACATTATCATACCTGTCAACCTCTGCCGATAACTGCCCTTATAAATGATTATTGATTCCCCTTACAAACCCCCCAAAAACCTTACAAACACCGTACGACTCGTACGGTGTTTGTAAGGTTTTTGGGGGGTTTGTAAGGGGAATCAATAATCATTTATAAGGGCAGTTATCGGCAGAGATTGACAGGTATGCATTATTCATATTTTTGTACTTTAAAAAAAATGAAGCCAGTTTCTTCTGCACAAAGAGATTGGTCATCTATTCCCGTTATTGGGATTAAATAATGTTAAATCACTGCCAGTTCATTTAAATTTTGACGCGTTTTTAATTTTTCAATTAAATATACGTATATATAGTGTAGTATACCTTTTTGTCTTCCGTTTGTTTTTTTAATGAACTTTTTATAAACATAAAGAAGTAATTTTGCCTTGTTAGCTGTATTTTTTGAAAAATCTTTGTTGTCAGGTGAGATTTATAGTCCGGAAAATGCGGTACATAAATCTACATTTCGACATTTAGGACATCAATGGAGAATACAACAACACATTAAAACCATTTCAAAACGCCACACCCACGCACACAATCAACAAGAGGAAGACAATTTTTCTAAGCTGTATTAATTATACCTCAGTTCTTCTATGCATGGCAGGCCAAAAGGTCGTTAGCTCGTATGTCAGACTTGGACAAGCGCACTCTCTAGTTTCAGCAACAAGATCCGCAGACCGTGTCCCCGTGTCCCGGTGGTCATCATCCACAATGCATTGCTCTTAGCCCCCAGTCAAAACCAATCAGCTCGTCAAACGACCCGCTTCATTGTCGCCGTTTGAAGCCGGCGAAAAGACTCGTAGGAACGTTTTTTTTATGACTGGATTTTATTCGGGCCGTGAAAAAGTAGTTCAAGGATAGTTGATGAGGTAACCCTTGACGATGAGACTTTTCTGGTCCATCTGCTGGAAATTTTATTACTAGTAGATGTATATATAAAGAATAGTTATCAAGAATGTAGAATTTCTTGTTTTTTTTGTGTTTTAATGAAAAAAATCTTGTAGTTTTTTGCAATTTTTTGAAATTTTTTCCACTTTTTTGTAAAAAGATTAAAAGTCATTAAATCTATAAAAACAATATTTCTTGGAATGTATTTACTGTCTTTCCTTATTTGAGTTAAAGTTAAATAAAGAATATATTTAATGTTTTCCTATTAAAAAAATGAAATAACAAAACTAAAAAAAAAAACATAATTATTTTTTTCTCACTTCATTGCCATTTTTGTAAAAAGATTAAAAGTCATTACATTTATAAAAATAATATATCTTGAAATGTATTCACTGTCTTTCCTTATTTGAGTAAAAGTTAAATAAAGACAATATTGAATGTTTTCCTATTTTAAAAAAAAGAAATAAAAAAAAACATAATAATTTTTTTCTGACTTCATTGCCATTTTTTTTAATTAAAAAATTAAAAAAAGACTGAAAGCTCATCTTTAATCTTTCAATGTAAATAAATAAATAATTAAATATGTACTCCTCTTCCTCTTTAACTAAAACACATCAGATAAAACCCTCCAAACTATTGTTCCCCCCTTTGTTATTACAAAAATATTATTTAAAAAAATCATATGAGAGAATATTTGCCATTAAAACACTCACAAAGAGGATTTGGACATATAAATGATCTACCAACTTTTGGAAAAGCTGTCAATTCATGAGTCGATTAATTCTGTTAAACCACAACGACAACGTGACCCACGACAAAAATGACTTTAGTCTGCTTGACGAACCCTGTCGAGACCACCCGCCACCTCATCCCATTGAAATGCGCAACAATCATGTGCATCGGTGTTTATCCTCCGGACGTAAACACAGACTTCTTCTCTCTCCAGCAGTCTTAGATTGTGACGTACCCGCATAAGTTATCTGGGCCACGTTCAACTTGAACAGGGCGCTGTTTACTCCCCTGGCTCCTCAAATCTCATCCCAACACGGGCAAAAGGACGCGGCCTTCTTTTCACTCCGAGCTTATTATTCATCTCCAGTCACGTTTATTTTCAAGGATTATATCGTTTGTTGAACAGGCGTGTGATAGTTCACAGGATGATGGTGAGCATTTGGGACAGGTTTTCCAGGTAAACCTGCTTCCCCAGGCAAACTGTTTTTTTGTTTTTTTGGGGGTGAAACGCAGTCAACATGATGTGCCTCTGTTCAAGACAAAATATAGGACATTGTTGTTGCATGTATGAATGGATTTTGAAGTATCTTTTGGTTTTAAACCTATTTTTTCATATCACCACCACTTTAAAATAGATTTTTCCCCCCCTAAAATTCATTAAGAATCAAATAAACGACTCAATTATGTGGTAGGTTTTGCTAACAAGAGAAAATTCCTCCAATAGCAACTTGTATGTGTCATCATATATATGTATATATATATATATATATATACATATATATACATACATACATACATACATACATACATATATATACACACATATACACATACATACACATACATATAAATGCACATACATATGTACACATACATACACATGCATATAAATATATTTATATATATATACACATATATACATACATATATATATATATACACATCCATATATACATACATATATATATATATATATATATATATATATATATATATATATACATACATATATACATACATACATATATACTATACACATCCATATATACATACATATAAAGATAAAGGACTTAGACTAAAACTCCCATTTGCTTGTTTTTTGTATTATATCAAGCAGAGAGGAACTATTTTCACTGTGAGTACAGTAGTTAAGTTTTTAAATATATACATTATATTTAGATATTAATATATTACAGTATTTTACATGCTTATAGCTAATATTCAATAAACACTTTGATAATTGTACTTGTGTACTTGTATTTCTGTATAGGCGCGAAAACATGCATTTTGGTATTTATAATGGGGTGAGCCTACTTCATGGTTTTTCGTTTATCGCGGCCATGTCCGGTCTACATTAACCACGATATTTGAGGGATTACTGTGTTATTTTTTTGCATTGGTAAGGACTAAATTTTGCCCGCCTGAATATTTCTCAGGAATTGGATGCCTCCGCAAAGCTGTCAGCCTTGGTTTCATTATTTATCATTTGAAATGTGCTTTTGGCTGCTTCGTCAGCTAAACTTTCTGTCGCTTATGTTCTTGGAGTTCTCCAAATGTTCAGGGAAGGTGCTTGGCAGAGAATGTGACTTTCTATTAATGTGAACACATTCACGTCCATCTGTAGTGAAATTTCCTTCGGGCCTGAACAATGTTTCGTTTGTAATGCTACATCGCTACGTGCCCACCGCAATACTCGCTCTTTCGGGATCTGAAGTGCAGTGTCAACAGCCTCGCCTAACATAAACGACCTGTCACAGCTGCTTGTTAAAACCTAGCTGACCCAATGTGACAATGCCTGACGTTTTAGCTGAGGGCACTCCAAAAGTTTGTAAAATCTCGAACATAATGTTCAAAACTTGTCCAGAATATTGCATAGACCGCTAATACGATATTTGCTACAGTAGCCAACGCAGTAACAAAGTTCTTTACCAAATGTTATGGTATTCAGCTAAAATAGAGGAAATTCTACATTTCTAAACTAGATTTTTGCATTTTACAACCTTGTTTTTGAGCCATCTGGGTTATAAAATAAAGAGAAGAGCAAACATTTGGCTGGAGAGGATGTACCCAGCCTTCTGCCCGTTGTTAGTCGGCTCCAGCACCCTCGCGACGCTCGTGAAGATTCGCGGTTCAGAAGATGAATGGAGGATTGAATGAAACATTTTATTGCTACGCTAACAGTTTCGGCTGTTCAGGCCTGGTTGCAGATGCGAGCTGATGTTTACAGGGGGAATCATTACGAAAGGTACTCGGACTGCAGTTTGCTACACTCCAAATTGTTTGGAAACAACGTACCGGGACTCTCGGGGTAAAATTCGGGCATCAGATTGAGTCGAACGTGTTTACCGAGCAAAACAACAAACAAATTAATGACGGGGCTTTTCTGCTATCTGGCCACCATCTAGGCAAGAACGTATTGTTTAGTCACACATTGTTTATAGATGTGCTATAGCAGATGTGGGCTGTGCACTGCAAAGATGTAAACCTACATGAGTTCAACTGGGGGTGCTGCATAAAAGTTTTTTTTCTATTTAGCAGGGAAAATGTGCTGATGAAAACGTGCATGCATGCTAGGCTAGCTGGTTGAACACTAATTTGCCCCTAGGTGCGATTATGAATGTTTTATTTTTGTCTCATTGTGCCTTTTGACTGGCTGACCACCAATTCAGGGTGTCCCCCACCTGGTGGCCGAAGTCATCTAGGATAGGCCGCGACCAGTGGGACAGAAAATGAATGAATTTAAAGGAAGAGGCCATACATCATCTTAGTAGTTGAAATCTCTAAGATCATCTCACGCTTATCCCAGATTACAAAGCGGCCCAGATTCCTTTTCCCTAGCCACTTCATCCAGGTCTTTTTAGAGGAACCCAAGGCATTCCCGGACCAGCCGGGAGACATAGTGGGACGTACTCGCAATACTTTACCAGGGAAGACTCTGGGAGGCATCCTCATCGGATGCCCTAGCCACTTCATCTAGGTCTTTTTAGAGGAACCCAAGGCATTCCCGGACCAGCCGGGAGACATAGTGGGACGTACTTGCAATACTTAACCAGGGAAGACTCTGGTAGGCATCCTCATCGGATGCCCTAGCCACTTCATCCAGGTCTTCTTAGAGGAACCCAAGGCATTCCCGGACCAGCCGGGAGACATAGTGGATGTGCTCGCTATACTTTACTAGGGAGGACTCTGTGAGGCATCCTCATCGGATGCCCAAGCCACTTCATCCAGGTCTTCTTAGAGGAACCCAAGGTATTCCCGGGCCAGCCGGTAGACATAGTGGGACGTACTCGCAATAATTTACCAGGGAAGACTCTGGGAGGCATCCTCATCGGATGCCCTAGCCACTTCATCCAGGTCTTCTTAGAGGAACCCAAGGTATTCCCGGGCCAGCCGGTAGACATAGTGGGACGTACTCGCAATAATTTACCAGGGAAGACTCTGGGAGGCATCCTCACCAGATGCCCGAGCCACTTCATCTAATTCCCCATCAATGCGCAGGAACAGCGACTCTGCTTTGAGTCTCTTATTGCTAAGGTAGAGCCCTTGAATAATACCCCGGGATACTTAAGGCTTATTCACACCTGCTCATCCATTGTCTGGTTGGATGTCCAAGGACTTGCACTTATCTTTGCCTGTTCAGAGTCCCATTGGGAATTATTTCAGCAGGAGGTGGACTGTTTGAATCTCTTCCTGCATTTAGAAAAGGTGTGCTAATCCTACCAGCCCAGTTTTAGGATACGGCTGTATACAAACCTCTAAGATTCTAGGCTTTGGGTGATTTTTAAACCCTTGAGCTTTTCAGATTATTAAAATGGACTCGTCAGTATATTCAGGGATTTTTTAAATATGTTGAAATGCGTTGCAATCTGCGATAGAAGCATTTTTTTCTTCTACAATGTAAAAAAAAATGATGTAAAATACTTGAGCCATATAGCAAAGCTACATAATGATACATTCGAAATGATGGTAAATAAACAAACAGGCTAAGAACCAACAAAGCACATCTAACGATAAAAGTGAGCCCATAAAACACGTAGATATGAATTTAGCCTTCGTGGATGTGATTGTGTTATTGTTGCTAGATTGAGCTGACTTGGGTGAAGCACCCCGTAACCACTCCACTCTAAGCGGTGTGGAAAAATGGATAAATGGAGGAGTTCAACCTACCTTTACGGAAGCAATACGCGGCTTATTAAGTTATTAGCCAGTGTCCACATTAGTCTCTCAGATAATTAGCTCCTTAGCTTCACTCCGAGCAATTGCCTCCAAGCTACTTCGGCAAATTTACTTCTCATTGTTTTCTCGAAAACAAAACTTGTATTGATCTGGCCATCTTGTTCGTTTAATGCACTGTTTAATAAAGTTATTCGCCAATATTCATCCATCAGATCTTCTTATTCACGACCCTTCCAAGGGTTGCCGCAGTTAGCGGGTACTGGAGCAATGTTCCCTCTAATTTTTTGTTTGTCTGGGCAGAAAGACAACATCCCTGAGCACACTGAGTACCAGTGTGAGCAACATCATCACTGCTTGCTATGGGCACACACCAGTATCACACCTGCCATAAGCATGCGCATGTCTACTACACATAAATGATTTAGTAATAATAAAATGTAATGATTAATATCTATGAATGGGCGGCCCGGCGGATGAGTGTTTCGCGCGTCGGCCTCACAGCTCTGGGGTCCTGGGTTCAAATCCAGGTTGGTCCACCTGTGTTGAATTTGCATATTCTCCCTGGGCCTGCATGGGTTTTCTCTGAGTACTCCGTTTTCCTCCCACATCCCAAAAAGATGCGATCGGCTGGTCACCGATACAGGGTGTCCCCCGCCCCTGGCCCAAAGTCCGCAGGGATAGGCTCCAGCACCCCCCGCGAGCGATAAAGTGGATAAAGCGGTTCAGAAAATGAATGAAAAAATATCTATGAATAAAACATCCTGAAAAATACCATTAGAATATGCACAAATCCGACTTAAATTTGACCTTATTTTACACATCTGTCTTTCTCACTTCTCATTCTCGTTCAAATGAATTTTCTGCTGAATGTCTCACCTGAGATAGTCAAGTTCCCATTTATATGCAATATTTTTCCATTAATTTTGCTTTGATTTATTTAATAAGGGATAGCACATACAGAGATACTGCCACTGGCTCCCGCGTGAACGGCGCCATCATAAGGGGAAAAAAATCAGATTTTATTTTGTGCGCTCCATATGATTGCTGTGCGCGGAGAAGACTAGAGTAGTGCGCAATTGCGCACGCGCGCAGCTTAGAGGGAACATTGTACTGGAGACCAAAAGATTAAATATTTTAACGCCTCCATTAATACAAATATACAATATGGGCTTTTTGTGTAGGGGGTATTCATCTAAACTTCTATTAAACGATGGCGTACAATCCTCTCCCGTGCATAAGACTACACAAGACCTTAAAATACATCAAACGGCCTAGCATTCGCACATCATCAAAGGACCGAGTATAAAAGAAGGACGAAGTAGCCTCAAAGAGGGACGTTAAGAAAAAAAGATGAAATAAAAAATATATTCTCCCTAACTTTAAGTTTGCCTCATTTGAAACAGTTAAAACTCTAGGATACACCTTCATTATCACTTTTTATCAATGTGACCTCGAGTGCATGAAAGTTACGTTTTTAAGATATGTGATTTACATGTTAAGTGTGAATGATCGTGACTCAATGCCATTGACGACGATCGACGTCTTTTATTCTGTCGTGAACCTCAACGATTTGACTGTTTGAAATTAAATAAACTACATGTACACAACGAATATAAATGGTGACGACGTGGAGCAAAGTACCATGATATATTACAAAACAAAATCACGTGGTAGACAGATAACTGAACTGAAACTGAATTTGTATTATTTTCATATCAATATCTAGGTATTTGAATCACAACCTATCAAGTGGAAAAGTAAAGTTCATTTTTTATGATCCGCATTTTTACAAAATTGCTATACTTGCCATTTACAATTTATACACAACAAATATTTTTTGGGTATAAAAAATTTTTAATTCAAAAAATCTAGTGAAAAAGACCTAATGTCACACAAAATCCCTTAAAAAGTCTAGTTTTTATAGAATATAAAGGCTTATTTTGAGATAATGATTTTTTTGTTACTTGTTAAAACTAAAAAGTACTTTGTACAAAAAAATGAATTTTTGAATTGAATTCTGACTTTGAAGCTCAAGTTAGAATCCTGGCCACCATTATTGAAAGAAAAAAAAAAAATTAAAAAAAAGGTAGCTAATATTCTGAGTTTAAATGAAAGTAGGAATCATGACTTTAAAATTATGATTTTGAGAATGAAATCAGAATTAAAACCTACATTTCGATTTTGAACTCTGAGATGAATGATCCCAATTTCATTCTCAGAATCAAATCTGACTTTAAAATCAGGAGCTGTAAGTAGAATTATGACTTAATTTTCAGAATGAAGCCTGACTTCAAATTCCAAATTCTGCTATAAGTCAGTTTTTTTCCAGTCCCTTTATCTTATCTGAGATCAACTCATCAGCAAGCTGCCCAGAAGCCTGATAATGATCCCAATTAATTGATTCAGAAGGAGTCTTGAGCAAGGAGACATGGCAAACAAACCGAATAGGTGCCCTTGAGGCCCACAGCTGGTAATGTAGGCCATCCCCTTAAAATCTCATCTCATTTTCTGAACCGCTTTATCCCCTTTGGGGTCGCGGGGGGTGCTGGAGCCTATCCCACACCGGGTACTCGGACGTTTGGTCGCCGGACGTTTGGTCGCCCGGACGTTTGGTCGCCCGGACGTTTGGTCGCCGGACGTTTGACAACATGACAGAGAGTTTACTCTTGAAACCAGCTCTCAAAATTATATTCATGAGAGAGAGAGTTTAATATCTAAATATCTACTGTTGAAACCAGCTCTCAAAATTATATTCACCCGGGCGACCAAACGTCCGGGCGACCAAACGTCCGGCGACCAAATGTCTGGTCACACCCACACCTATAACTAGGGGCAATTTAGTGTCCAATCAGTCTACCATGCATGTTTTTGGAATGTGGGAGGAAACCAGAGTACCCAGGGGAAACCCACGCAGGCCCGAGAAGAGAACATGCAAACTCCACACAGGTGGACTGACTTGGATTTGAACCCAGGGCCCCAGAGCTATGATGCCGACGCGCTAACCACTCGTGCCAGCTGGCCGCCCTCCCCTTAGAACAGGTGTCTCAAACCGATTCCGCCGAGGGCCGCAGTGGATCCTGGTTTTTGTTCCAACCGATCCAGTGCCGACATTTTAACCAATCAGGTGTCTTCTAAAATAAGTAGCACCTGGCTGCAATCAACTAATTAACTGATTACACTTGCAAAAGGTATCCTCTTGTTGAGTTGGAATGAAAACCTGCACCCACTGCGGCCCTTTGAGGACTGGTTTGCGACCACTGCCTTAGAATATTCCACCATATTTCCACAGTTTGCTCCATCCATCTTAACTGGACAGGGAGCTTGAGTTGGCTATTTCTGAGAAGTCAAGCTACACTTGCGGAAGAATAAAAAGCAAAGACTCCCTCCTCACACTATCTCGCAGCGATGTAAGAACATTATGAAAATTCCTCGATTTGCATGAGCTCCATAAGCAAAAAAAAAACACCTCCCAAGGAGCTTCTAACACCACGCGACACTCGCAGTTAATCATCCACCCACTTCCTCTATATCACATACCTGTCAACTTATACGTTTTATCCTTATTTTATAAGTTTTTTGATCATTTCAGAGTGTATGCCGTATAACATTTGGTACAGAATGTTTTTAAGTACGTTTTTTTTAAAACCGATCTCATTTTGCCTCTAATCCGGATCGTCGAGGTCACATTTTCACTATATAAATATAGCGTGTCAGCAAGCAATGTACCCAGACAGTCAAGCTGTCATACAGCGAGATCTACAGAATATGGAATTTAGTGCTTACTGATTGGGAACCATGTCCACTTTGGAGAAATTTTTAGACTTTTAAATGCGCCCTATGCGAGTAAATATCTGCCATGTTGCATTTGTACATTTTTTGTATTGCTTAATAAGGGGAATTGCAATCATTAATAAGGGGCGCAATTGGACGAGGTTGACAGGTATGATATCAATTTGGCACAATACGTGAACATTTCTATAAATTTTTACGCTAGGGCACATGTGTCAAAGTGGAGGCCTGGGGGCCAAATCTGGCCCGCCGCATCATTTTGTGTGGCCCGGGAAAGTAAATCATGAGTGCGGACTTTCTGTTTTAGGATCAAATTAAAATGAAGAGTATAGATGTATATTCAATTTCCTGATTTTCCCCCTTTTAAATCAATAATTGTAATTTTTTAATCAATTTTTTCTGTGTTTTTAGTTCAAAAATCATTTTGTAAAATCTAAAAATATATTTAAAAAAAGCTAAAATAAACATTGTTTTAGATCTATAAAAAACTGAATATTCAGGGCTTTTAATCCAGTTCTTTTAATCCATTTATAAAAACACAATCAAAATATTATTATTATATCTAAAATGGTCCGGCCCAGATGAAATCGAGTTGACGTTAAAGCGGCCCACGAACCAACCCGAGTCCGACACCCTTGCGCTAGGGTGTCCAGACAAGCGCCACTTGGCCACTGGCTCGCTGGCTGGCTGGTCCTTCCGGGTCAGCCTAGGAAAAACCGCGAGGTGAACCTCCCGCGTATCGGCGGCAGTGAAGACAGTGATGACCATTACTGGAATAACCAATGACAGCCACATAACAGCACAAGGCCACGATCGGCAGTGCGCAAGCTTTTACGATAGCTAGCTTTACAGTAGAACGTCAGTAATGAGCTCCTTTAATGCACTTTTCTTCAAGTTGACTGCCTTGTCACCCAGCCAGAGTCCTTACTCGTTAACGTCTCAAGAAAATAAGTCTTTGATGAAATAGGAGTTTTGATGCTGCTTGTCAAGAAAAAAAAGGAAAAATGAGACTTTAATATCACTGAGAATGGCGTCTCATTGAAAACATAAATGTTCAAGAACGATGTTTGCTTAGGTGTATCTTATTGATTGGAAAGTGGGTACCCAGATAGTACCCAATTTTTCCCTTTTTGACTGATTCAAACTGATTTTTCTCAAGATATGTTTTGAATCGAAGCCCATACAGTGGTACCTCGGGATACGAGCTTAATTCGTTCCGGGATTGAGCTCGTATGTCGATTTTCTCGTAACTCAAACGAACGTTTCCCATAGAAACGAACTAAAAACAATTAAATTTGTTCCAACCCTCTGAAAAAACACCCAAAACAGGATATTGGATTGTAAAAACATTTTTATTTGTTCTAATTCGCCATCTATTAACAAAGTAACAAATAACTAGTGGTTTAATATTACTGAAATGTGTTTAATAGTACTAAAATTAGACAGATTTCGCGGAGGGACAGAGAGAGAGGAGGGGGGACTTTTGCACGGCAACGCGCTCGTAACATAACAAACAAATTTAAACGAACTTGGATTACGATGCAGACACACTCAAAAATAAATTTAATCTAACCTTACACTACCGTATTTTCACGACTATACGGCACATCGTATTTTTAGCCGCAGTGTCAATAACGAGTGCTATTTCTGTATTTTACACACACAAAGGACGCACTGTTTTTATAGACGCAGCCAGGCATAGCAAAACATACACCAGCTTAAACCTACACGCTACACCCACAAGCTAAAAACACGTTTTTAAAAAGGCAACGGAAGCAAAACGGAGTTCGCTTGTACTTTATTTAGCCATTTTACAATGTACTCACGTCATCATCACCCACAAATCCATCAAAGTCCTCATTTTCTGTGTCCGAATTGAACAATTGTCCAAATGAGTCATCGAAAACGCTGAGTTTTATACGTTCGTCCAGGCGGCCACAATCCATTCGCAAATAGTAGCTAGCTAGTAGCTAGCGTAACTTTTCCAACGCTGCCTTCCACGCTTCGTAAAGCTGTGTTGATGTCGATGTCCAGGCCACAATCCATTCACAAAAAGTAGCTAGCTAGTAGCTAGCGTAACTATTCCAGCGCTGCCTTCCACGCTTCGTAAAGCTGTGTTGATGTCGATGTCCAGGCCACAATCCATTGGGTGTATTGACAAAAGAACTACTACATATCCCAGCAGTCACTGCACAGTACTTTGTCTACGGGAAAATAGTAGAGTCGGTGTACCCTATCAACTGATTCATTTTATTTTATCGTGATAACAATTTTAGTATTGGTCCATATATAAAGCGCACTGGATTATAAGGCGCCCTGTCTATTTTGGAGAAAATTTAAGACTTTTATGTGCGCCTTATAGTCGTGAAAATACGGTAAACTTAATTCTAATTTTGTTTTAAATTTTGATACCTTTCTTCTCCCTGCTGAGTTGGCTCTATTTGCCCCGCCTCCACCCTGACTTTTCAGTTGCAACATATCGAGGGTTGTTTGACAGCGCCGATCTAACTCCATCGTGTTGGAAATGAGTTAAAAAATTGGCTGATGCGGATAAATTATGTTGTGGTCCAGGTCCAGCATGTCTAAAAGTGGATATACGTTGTTAGGGCACGGGCCTCGTCAAGGTTAAACTCGATTTGTGCTCTTGGAAAGTCGTGATGGGACAGAAGATAATAAAAAAAATGAAATTACTTCAACTCAGCCACACAAACACGATTCAGTGGGAAGAAAGGACTCGGAGGTGTATCTGAATATGTTTCTGTCCGTCGGATGAGTCACATTTTACCCGTATGAAACGGTGGGCTTTCCTCATGTCTCACTGGCTTCATCCGAATATTGTTGCTGCATTATGATAAACTGTTGAATTTTGATCATGCTGTCGGTGAACTCTGGTTGCCCACATTCCTCCCAACGCCACCTGAGGGTACATGAACTGGGGGCTTCACACTGCAATGCAGATGAATGAATCACATGCGAATCTAAACTGCAGGCATCTGGCAGCCACACAATTCTCACATTATTTTATTTGACCACTGTTGACGACTAACAGGTTGAATAACCTCTTTGAAGAACTCACATGTCTTGTCGCAGCAGGCTGAAATTTTCTGCCAGTGGGTGACATGTTAGTTCTGAAAACAGCAGATGATGCGTGTTGAGAGACACGTGAAATAAATTGCTTGGTCATCTGCAGCGTTACACAAGATCAGGACCACACATTTTTGAATTTTTACACAGTTGTTGTTGGGATAAAATGGGAATAGTATGCAGGATTTGGACAGAAGATTGCTGGTGAATGCTAATTGTTTGAAAAAATAACCATTTTGGGAATACAGTGGTACCTCATGATACAACATGCTCGTCCTACGACATGCTCGTGGTACAACGAAAATTTCGATCAAGTATTCGCTCGCAATTCGATTAAAATTTCGAGATGCGACCAAGCCAGGTGGCCATGACATGAGAGGCTGTTTATCATTGTAGCGCACTGTCTTTTTTGCCACATCTCTTTCGTGTATAACTACTATATCTGCGAGGACTGAACGATTTATTCAGACGAGTTTCGACCAGGAAACGCACAACGCGCATGCGAAAAGAGGGCTTTCTGGGTAATGAAGTATACTCGTGCACACAACACCCATAGACAACGGCACCCTTTCTCAGAATAAAACTTCTTTACCCACAATCAATACGTGGGTAAGCTCAGCTATTGCATTTCCTGTTATTCTTTCTAAGGAAAGAAGCTCCCGCGATCGTTCTTTAAAGACTATTTTATGGCAAGTGGTCGTGCGTTATCCTATTGTGAGGACATTTGTGTGCATCATTTTGGGAATATTTTGAAGGCAATACAACAGCAAACAGTCCATCGATAGTGAACGTGAGGGTGGAGGCGTGGCAAACCGCTAACCCGGAAAACGAAGGTAACAAAAGATTAAGACAAAACTAGAATTCAGTTTTGTGTAAAGTTAAATTAAACGTATGTTTGAGTGTTTCTATATATTTATCCAAGTTAAATTTGTTTGTTCGTTTACGAGTGCCGTGGATAAAGTCCCCCCGAACAGCCCCCCCTCCGCCTCCCTGTGTGTCGTTGTCTCTCCCCTCCGCGAAATGCGTCTAATTTTACATCTATTAAACACATTTTATTACTATTAAACCACTCGTTATTTATTCCTTTGTCAATATATGGCGAATTTGAAGAAATAAAACATTTTTTCCAATCCAATATCCTGTTTTTGGTGTTTTTTCAGAGGGTTGGAATGAATGAATTCGTTTTCAATTCATTTCAATGGGAAACGTTCGCTCGAGTTACGAAAAGCTTGACATACGATCTCAGTCTTGGAACGGATTACGATCGTATGTCGAGGTACCACTGTATTGGAAGTATTTTTTTAGGCTCCGTCGTACATGTAGAGTATTGATGAGATCTTGAAGAGTTATTGTGGCTGGTTCATTTGTTAGTGACAGCGAAGTGAAGTGAAGGAGAAAATTGACATTCCACAAATCACTCTCTGTGTTCTTAATAGGCCTCTTGGACAGATGATTGATGACCAACAAGTTGCGGAGATTGTTCACATTAACACCATTTATTTTCATTTTGCCCTAAAGGAGATTTTTTATTTTTTTTATTTTTTTATATACATCACTTAAAGTACCTGTCAAGTTGTTTTACCCCAACTTGAAAAAGGCCCCGGATTTCCCAAAGTCTTCCTCCATTTTTACAGTTTATTGTAGTGTAGGGTGATATGATGGTGATTAAGTTGAAAACCTTAAAAAGGGGAAAGAAGTTATCCAAGTATTACTCTTGAGTTTACTAGTCACCTCTTAAATTAACTACAGACATGCAGTAAAGTGTTCAAAGTGATAAAGTAGAAGTGAGTAGGTACATTAGCTAATTGAATAAACCAAAAAAACATTCACTTTGTTAAGAGAATGAGTACAGTAATCCCTCGAGTATCGTGGCTTCAACAATCGCAGGATTTTTTTTTTGTTAATACATTTTTTTAAGTTTAAGTTCATAAAAATTTGAAAATCCACACTGAAACTCGGAAGCGGAAGCCACTCCCCTTTTCCTCCACTTGCTACTAGGACTCAGCAACGAAAAAAAAGTATTTTCACGACTTATAATCCAGTGTGCTTTATATATGGAAAAAAAAATTAAAATGTGTCATTCATTGAGGGTGCGCCTTATAATGCAGTGCGCCTTATAGTCGTGAAAATATGGTATATATATTTGTTTTTCTAAAATAGGGGTGACCCTACTTTGCGGTTTTTCGTTTATCGCGGTTATATCTGGTCTACATTAACCACGATAATCGAGGGATTACTGTAATCCAAAACTAAAGGAAAAAACAAAGAATACAGCTTGTGGTTGGCAACAATTGTGCTGAATTATGTTTCTGTCTGATGAATGTTTTTCTCTATTTATTTGTGTTTTGGTCCCTACTTGCTTAGCCGTTTGTTTGAACTTGTCCTATTTTTAGCCTCCTCTTTTAGTACCTACATATTGTGATATATTTGCTTTTCATTTCTCTTCTTTTTTTCTTTTGAGATGGCTTCTTATCTAAATTTGGACAGTGAGCATTTGATATGCGACTTAAATATTGTCATAAAGAAAATCGACCACCTCAACACACACATTTTCCCCCAAAAAACAAACTGAGCCATTTTATTTTCCACTTCTAAAGTCTTCAACAGGAAAATTGCATTGTAAAGATGAAACAGGCTATAGGGAGGCTTTTTGCTGCCATGCCCTACTTCCACCAGGCGCTCAATTGACGTCATGGCAAAAAGAAAAAAAACCCTCAAAAACCCAGCCGTAAATACCCTCTGATTGACACACTGTGAAGCACATTTTTTAATTTCATACTTTAGCAGTGAACCAATAAGGCTTGTAATTGCTAATTCCATTGCAGCTTTTTGTCTCTTACCTTGTCCTTTGTATCATTTGACAAGGTCATGCTATGAGGAGCCATATTTTGACATTTGCCAAGAATAGTATCACCTTAAACGGAGCGCTGTGGGTTTGTTCTGCCTGACAAGCAACTTTTAGCTCATTCCTACTGTACAGACAAGTGCTTTTATTTTGACATCGGTGCCGTAAAACCAGAGATTTGTGAGTTTGTGATCGCGTTCGTGCACTACTGCACTTAGCTCAGTTTCATGTCTCCACTCACATTCGCCCCTTCCCTGTCAAAATGGCGCTGTAGATGGTTGCCAATTACTTAAGTGACCCTAAAATTGCCCAAAACAAACAAGAAGTGACACGAGATCATGAGAAACGGGAAAGAATCAGAAATCAAATGACCCAAAATTTTCAGGTACAGTGGTACCACCCCAACATACGAGCAATTTGAGATACGAGGAAAAAAAATTGAGACATGAGCATACAGCGGACGCGACAGGCTACTCATAAGAACCTAAATATCTAATTATTTATTTTTATTACATATTATTATTCAACGAAAGAAAGCAGTCTTTAAATTGAGAGTGATGAGCGGTATTGCAGGGCAAAGGGAAATGAATAAGGTCGTTGATTTTTACTATAATTTGGACAACGTCGGCGGGCCGGATTAAAAAGCCTACAGGCCGTATATGGCCCGCGGGCCGTAGTTTGAAAAACATGTGTACTCCCTCTCATGATTATAATTTTGAGAGCGAGCGAACCCGGCGACGACGAAACATCCGTTTGACGAAATGTCCGGCGGCGAATCAGTCGACCAAACGTCCGTTCGACGAACTGTCCGTCGACCAAACGTCCGTCGACCAAACGTCCGTCGACCAAACGTCCGTCGACCAAACGTCCGTCGACCAAACGTCCATCGACCAAACGTCCGTCGACCAAACGTCCGTCGACCAAACGTCCGTCGACCAAACGTCCGTCGACCAAACGTCCGTCGACCAAACGTCCGTCGACCAAACGTCCGTCGACCAAACGTCCGTCAACCAAACGTCCGGGTACCCATAAGAACATCATAAGCACCGTCTCTCTCCCCGCAACTCCCTCGTATAATGTCTCTGCGAGCACTGGGCGGAGCGTATGATTTTTTCAGTGTTTTTTTTTCCGTTACTTATTGCGAATGGCGAGGCGATCGCTAATACGAGAGTTATATATACTACTTCTCGTTGGCAAGTGCACGTGCGTTATCCTATTGCGAGGACATTTGTGTGCATCATTTTGGGAATATTTTGAAGGGAAGACAAAAACAAACAACCCTCGATAGGTTGCATCTGAAAGTCAGGGTGGAGGCGGGGCAAATAGAGCCAACCCGGGAGAAGAAAGGTATCAAAATTTAAAACAAAATTTGAATTAAATTTAGTGTAAGGTTAGACTAAACTTATATTTGAGTGTGTCTGCATCGTAATCCAAGTTCATTTAAATGTGTTTATGTTATGTTACGCGCGTGTTGCCGTGCAAAAAAATCGACATACAAGCTCGTATCTCGAGGTACCACACTTAAACTGGTAGGACTGATTGTTGTTCATTCCTCGTTTTCCTTTGTATTTTTATTGTGTTGTTTGTTTGTTTTTGGTCTCTTTAATCAAATTTTTGGAGTTACCACCACCACCCCACTGCCTGCAATTGAGCCCATCACCCATTTTCTCCACCTGCTTTGTCACAATATAAAATCAGTGGGTGAACTTTTCACACAGATTTTACCTTGTGATGAATTCCATATTTTGACAGTTGGAAGTCTAACTATTCCAATTTACGTCTCTGCATCCACCAGAAATCATTCCTTCTTTGAAAAGATGCGCAATAAAACGTTAGGCTCTGAAAAGATCTAATGAAAGCGAGTGAGCGTATTGACCCGCTAATTATCGACCTCAGGTGCGGCGTTTGGGAGTTGTCCCGACTGGCCGCGTTTCTGAGCATTTAGATGCAATAAGGCCACGTTCGTTCAATCCCAAACTCCTCGGGCTTTTGCGGTGATTGACGGCAAGTGCTTTACCAGGACATCGTTTAAATGCCCGAGTGATTGAAACGTCTTAAAGTGAGGAAAAGGCTGCCTGCAAATAAACCTTAGATGTTGTGCAAACGTATCTAGCATCCCTTCGGGAGGGTTTGGGAACTGGCTCTGCTCCATAAGCCCCCACGTTTCAAAGAGATTCCATCTGCGGAGATTTAGTCCCCTATTCTAACGTTCTGAGGGTGATGCATGACTCATAATAAGTTTCCAATAAAGTTTGAGGAGGCCCGGCTCATTTTTCAAGCCGGGGCTAAAAATAGCTCGCAGGCGAATGGAGCAGAGAGAGGAACATGCAAATTGGGAGAGGGTTCGGGATTGGAAGTCACACAAAGCAATTAAATTGTTTTTTTTTTTTTCAAGTGGAAAATAGGAAAAATGTAGAAGTATACAGAAATTAACATTTGGTTTCCCCATTTAGATTTAAAACAGTTCTTTTAAAAAATAAAATAAAATAATCAAAAACTGAAAATATTTAAAAAAATCATTTAAAAAATGCTTTTAAATTTTGGATTTTTTTATAATATGCAAAAAAGGTCAATATTCTCTAAATATCTATAAGGAATCATGAAGTCAACACTCGATAGTCCGCACAACGTGATGTGACCGACCGTATCTGGCCCACGACCCGCTACTTTGACACCTGTGCCATACAACATGCAAATACAGTGGTACCTCAACCTACAATCAGCTCTACCTACGACATGCTCGAGGTACGATGAAAATTTCGATCAAATAATTTGCCCTAGATACGATCAAAATTTTGAGATGCGACCAAGCCAGGTGGCCATGACATGAGAGGCTGTTTATCATTGTACCGCACTGTCTTTTTTTGCCGCATCTCTTTCGTGTATAACAGATATTTACGAGCACTGAACGATTTATTCAGACGAGTTTCTCCTACGCATCGACCAGGAAACGCACAACGCGCATGCGCAGGCAAAAATAGGGCTTTCTGGGTAATGAAGTATACTCGTGCACACAACACCCATAGCCAATGGCGCCCTTTCTCAGAATAAAACTTCATTACCCACAATCAATATGTGGGTAGGCTGTTATTCCCTCCTTAGCCTGTTAGCTCCCGCGATCGCTCTTTCAAGACTACTTCTCGTTGGCAAGTGGTCGTGCGTTATCCTATTGTGAGGACATTTATGTGCATCATTTTCGGAATATTTTGAAGGCAATACAACAGCAAACAGTCCATCGATTGCGAACGTGAGGGTGGAGGCGTGGCAAACAGCTAACCCGCCCAGAACGAAGGTAAAAAATAAATAAAACAAAATTAGAATTCAGTTTTGTGTAAAGTTACATTAAACGTATGTTTGAGTGTGTCTGTATATATTAATCCAAGTTAATTTGAATTTGTTTGTTCGTTTTACGAGTGCGTTGTTGCCGTGGATAAAGTCCCTAAGAAACACCCCCCCTCGCCTCCATGTATGTTGCTGTCTCCACCCTCCGCGAAATGCGTCTAATTTTACCTCTATTAAACACATTTTATTACTATTAAACCACTAGTTATGTGTTACTTTGTTAATAGATGGCGAATTAGGAGAAATACAACATTTTTTCCAATCCAATATCCTGTTTTTGGTGTTTTTTCAGAGGGTTGGAATGAATTAAGTTGTTTTTAGTTCATTTCAATGGGAAACGTCCGCCCGAGTTATGAAAACCTCGACATACAATCTCAGTCCCGGAATGGATTAAGATCGTATGTCGAGGTACCACTGTACATATAAAAATGCAAAAATCTTCCAGAAAGCAATGTACAAATGTGATGAGCCTATTCCCAGCAAAGCTTGCCATCGTGTGCATAAGAAGGCGTGTGGGAAGTTTTCACCAGGCACAAATTAGCACTGCCTTTGAGATGTGGTGGGTGGTATGGAAAAAAAAAAAAAAAAAAAAAAAAGCACATGCTGGCTGGCCTCTGTGAGGGAGTGGCATGCTCTTTTGCAGGGATATGATTTGGGAAAACTCCAAACCTTGTGGGCGTCACATCATTCCTAAACAGGCTAGGACTCGCAACGATGAGATTTCAGGTGAGCAAAGCCATCAGAAAATGACTTTTTTTCCCCCCAGTGCTATTTCTGCCAATAAAAACTGTCGGATTGCAATATTGAAAAGGTCTGGGTCCCAAGATAAATCTTCCGGGTTCCCAATATTGCGCATTAAAAGTCAGGTGAAGGGTCAAACTGCATTGATAAGAAAAGTGGTGCCTCTACTTATGAAGTTCTCAGGTTACAAAACCGTTTACTGTTCCAACATACAAAAACATGGTGAAATTATGATTTGCTGTTTGTGCCTTATTGTTTCTTTGCAAGAATTATGTACAGTAATACCTCGCCATTTCACACTTCAACTTTCGCGGCTTCACTACATTGCAGATTTTTTTCCTGGGGAATTTGTTTTATTAATATTTTTTAAATTTGATAAAAATGTGAAAATCAAGCAGAAACTCGTAACAAGAAGCCATTTTTGCTACTAGGACTCGGCACTAAGGAAAAAAAGAAAAAATAATTATTATTAAAAAATATTAAATTATGGCGGCCATGTTTGCTGTATTGAAAAAAAGGACACTATTTGAAAAAAAGCATAAAAAAATGAAATAACATTGAGGTTTATTTTTGGATGTGTCGCTGATAAATGCCACTAGGAAAAGTCTTCACAAAAATATGATTTTTGATGTTAGGCAGCTCTGTGCAAATGAAAGAAACCACTGGATAATAATAAATATTTGTATTTAAAAAAAACGTCCGATGGACGCACATTGGTTTGAAAATATGAGCCGTTGCCAAAAATCACAAACAAAAACACACTTTCCTTTCCTTTCATTTTTATCTGGAAAAACAAAAACAAACAGAAACAAGTAAAAGGTAAATATGCACTGTTGTTAAACAAAATATCCGAAACGAACATCTTGTGTAGTACAGCTAGCTGACTTGGTTTTTTTTAAATGGACTTTTTTTGACCGTAAAATCATAGTGGGGATAAATATTTCATTTGCCCCAGATTTCCCTTGAGCACACTGCCAGTTTTGTAGAAATACTTCAATGCAAAGTTTCATTTTTTTCTGGGTCCTTCACGCCTTGTCATTGACAGCAATAAATGTCCAATTATTTTGGACTTGGATGCCCGTACATCAGTGCGATCATCCGCTGCCTGCCTTTCCTAGTCAAATTGAATCGGACATCTGCCCGCTAGACTCGAATGCTGTCAACGCCAAAGTTTGCCTTAAAAAGGACTATGAATATGAATATGAATATATATATATATATATATATATATATATATATATATATATATATGTGTGTATATATATATACACACATATACATATATATATATATATATATATATATATATATGTATATATGTTTGTATGTGTGTATATGTGTGTATACGTGTGTGTGTATACGTGTGTATATGTGTGTATACGTGTGTGTGTATACGTGATATACATATATATATATATTCATCCAATAAAAACCAAATGGAAGAAGAAATACAGACGACCTTTGCTTCCAATAAATCCCCCCCTTAAATCTGTTTTCCTTTTCTCTGAAAGCAATCCGCTTCGCTTTAATCCAAAAGATTAAGCCCTGGCAATAATTCCATTTAAGTGATTTCAGAATGAAGTGATCTCACCAAGGGAGCCCCCTAAACCCAAGACCCACGCTGTGAGTGGCTCTTTAAGGCTGGGACAGCTCGAGACATGTGGGACATGACCTGCGAGTCACATCTGTTCGGTCACGTTCAAATCAGGATTGACAGTTGGACAAATCTGATCCTCGCTACAGATATCCCAAACTAGCAGATTACCGGAGTAGCTCTACTTACAAATGCCTCTAAATACAACATTTTCAGGTTACAAAACCCTTTGGTGTGGAAATGACCATTCCAACATTCAAAAGAGAATTACAAAATCCGCCAAAATGTCAATTCTTTTCCTGTATCCATTACCATATCATATTTGTATATATGTATGTGCATATATATGTATATGTATATATGTATATATGTATATGTGTATATGTATATATGTATGTGTATATATGTTTATGTATATATGTATATGGAAATATGTATATGTATATATTTATAGGGAATTATGTATATGTATATATGTATATATGTATATGTGTATATGTATATATGTATATGTGTATATGTGTATGTGTATATGTGTATGAGTATATGTATATATGTATATTTGTATATATGTATATATGTATATGTATATATACAGTGGTACCTCAACATACGAGTGGCCTAACATAGGCGCAATTCGAGATACGAGTAAAATTTTGGGTAAATCTTTATCTTGAGATACGAGACAAATTTTGATATACGAGCAGACAGCGGATGCGAGATGCTGCTCATAAGAACGTCATGGGCACTGTCTCTCTCCCCGCAACTCCCTCATGTAATGTCTCCGGTCGCAACTCCCTCTTTGTAATGTCTCTGTGAGCACTGGGCGGAGCGTTGCATTTTTTCTATTGTTTTTTTCCCTGTTAGTCAGTGCGAATGGCGAATATAATATTTCTCGTTGGCAAGTGGTCGTGCGTTATCTTATTGTGAGGACATTAGTGTGCATCATTTTGGGAATATTTTGAAGGCAATACAAACTCAAACAACCCTCGCTTGATTTGGTGATTCTTAATGATCCCATTTATTTTGATTAGCTTTGTACTTTGTGCTTTTTGCTTTGTTGTTCTGTAGCCTTTGCGACTGTACTGTCTAACTTATAACTATGCCTTTTCTTGCTACTGTCACAATGAAATTTCCCGAATACGGGATGAATAAAGTTATCCAATCCAATATTGACTGAAAGTCAGTGTGGAGGCGGGGCAAAAAGAGCCAACCCGGGAGAGCTAAGGTATCAAAATGTCAAACAAAATTAGAATTAGGTTTTGTTAGGTTTGATTAAACTTATTTTTGAGTGTGTCTGCATCGTAATCCAAGTTCATTTAAATTTGGTTATGTTACAAGCGTAACACACACACACACACATATATATATATATATATATATATATATATATATATATATATATATATATATATATATATATATATATATATATATATATATATATATATATATATATATTTATGTATATAAAAAGGAAATGCTAATACTTCATTTGATAGTCACGATCCGCTGGCACGTTTTTGGGTCTGTTTCCCGAAAACCACCGCGAATGAGAGAGTTACGAGTTTGATCTTAGACGGCTGCGTCTTGGCAATCTCGACTCACCAAGTTTTCTGCACTTCATCATTATCGTCGCATTCATCTTATACTTTGAAACCTGGTTAGAACCGTCACGAGAAAATCACCCAGTTGAACGCAAATGTGCGGAATGATTTGTCTCTGTTCTCACGTGTTTCTACTTCGGCATCCTTTATTCTGCCAAGGGTGCTATTTTGTCAATGCTTAAATTGGCTTTTTTGTGAGATGTCAGGAGTTAAAAAAATAAAATAAAATAAAAAAAAGATGAGAGCAGACTCACCATGGCCCTTAAGGACAATTGTCATCAGAAATATGTCACATCTGACACATTGTTTCAAATTCGTTTACTGTCTTTTAAAGCCAGTCATCAAAGTAGTAGTTGGGGATTTTAATTTTGGAACTCTGACTGTCACTTTTTTTAGATGACTAGAAGTTGAAAAAAAAAAGTTGACGATGATGACTGTGATTTGTGATAAATATGGCAAAGGCTGGGATGCAACTGTGCGTATTTTAATCTCAAACAATCTTATGATAGCCCTTTTATTCCCTTTCCCACTTGATTTATATAGAACATTCCTTTTGATAACTGACAGACAGATACACTTAATTTTGCAACAGAACAAAGTCGTTTAAAGTGGGAGATTTCTGACGAATATGAAAATACGGCTTTTTTACTGCACGAACTTTTGAAATAAAAGAAAATAGTAAATGCAAAGTTTAGATGAATGTAGAATGACATCAGCCAAACTGATGTGTTTTCTTGACTTACCTGAATATTCATATTTTGATCTTCTGATATGTAAATGAAACTGTCAAATGTTGGCAGATGATGAGAAGTTTTAAAAGTGATATTTCTGCTGTATCATGACAAGAAGGCCAGACAGTAAAGCAAAAATGAAATATTTATATCAACACTTTTTTATACAGCACAATTAAGGAATTATTTCAAGGTCTAGTGCCTGTATTTTTTGGCCATTTGTTGGAAAATTACCTTAAAGCGCTGTTATCAAGGACTTAAAAAAATACTTTAAATCAGGGTTCGGCAAACCCAAATTTTGAAAGAGAAATAATGGACAAAAAAACAAATATATCTGCAGCAGCAAATGAATTGAAAGTTGTAAATATTATATAGTAGTAGGAAAAAAAGAAAGACAAGAATGGTCCTTGAAGAGACATTTTCCTTTTCAGTAGTTTTAGTCGGTCTTTCATTCCAAAACAATATAGAGTACGTCGTCCCATGACTGGACACCTTTGATGGGCAAAAAAAAATAAAAATTGGGTCACTGATTTGATGTTCCAACCGTTTGCCAAGTTAACAACAGGATGGGGGCTCAATCCGCCTGCTTTATAGCAAGCTGCACAGCTTGGCAGGGCTGGCATCATAAGATCGGCGGGCGTGGGGGGGCGGGGGTGTTGGGGTAGGGTAGGCTATTGCAGACAAGCCCCAAAATCCAGAAAGTAGAATATTGCAAAACAAAAATTCGAGACATTCTTTAAAGCGGCCGGCCCGGTGGAGCGAGTGGTTTGCGTGTCGGCCTCACAGCTCTGGGGTCCTGGGTTCAAATCCAGGTTACGTCCACCTGTGTGGAGTTTGCATGTTCTCCCCGGGCCTGTGTGGGTTTTCTCCGGGTACTCCAGTTTCCGCTCACATTCCAAACACATGCATGGTAGGCTGATTGGGCACTCTAAATTGTGTGCAGTCGATTGGTCGCCGTCTTTTGGTCGCCCGTCTTTTGGTCGCCCGTCTTTTGGTCGCCAGTCTTTTGGTCGCCCGTCTTTTGGTCGCCCATCTTTTGGTCGCCCCGACCTCGACAACGGGCGACCAAAAGACCGGCGACCAATCGACCATGTACCCTCTAAATTGCCCCTAGGTATGGATGTGAGTGCGCATGGTTGTCCGTCTCCTTGTGCCCTGCGATTGGCTGGCCAACGATTCAGGGTTATTCCCCCTCCCACCCCTGCCTCTGGCCTGGAGACAGCTGGGATTGGCTCCAGCACCCCCAGCGACCCTAATGAGGATAAAGCGGTTCAATGATCGTTTGGTTCAGTTGAGGATTTTTTTTACTTCTTCAGTGGGCAACAAAGACATGTCAAGTGGGATTTAATGGTTTTAATTAATGTTTTGTTCCTAGAAGGAGATTCAGAATTATTTGTGGGCAAACTTGCTGATTTTTGCTCTTTTCGGAGAATTGCTGCTTATTGATCATTAGGAATCAAAGCTTTACTTTTAACAGGACATTCTCTGTTCAGCCACTCTTTTAATTTATCACCATTTATTCATGGTTGTTGTGCTTTGTATTTTACCCCATAAACCCAACGCCCCCAGAAAAGATGGATTGCAAGTTTGCCTTGAAAAAAAACTTCAGCTTATCTTACTAAAATTCTAATTTTACTCACTTTTTTCATTTTTTTTAAAGAAATATTTAAATAAAAAGTCTTAGTAACTGCATATCACTAAATAAGCACCCTGATGCTCTGAGGATTTTTTTTCTGGGGAAGAAAAAAAGAAAACAGCTCAAAACTGTCAGCGAGAAAGCAAAACCAAAAATAAATAGAAAAAATAAACTAAAACAGCTTATCATCCTGTGGATGTTAATCGGAGACACTTTAAATGGCGCTAGGTCTCCCGTTTAACATAATTTTGCATGCAATTTGCTTAATTCTGAACACAGTCGTTCCCACATTGAGTAAAGGACCACCTACCGTATTTCCCGCACTATAACGCAAAATTATATTGAAGGTCCTCCTTATAGTGTGGAAAATATGGTAATATTTTATTATTATTTTAACTTTAATATTGATCTTATTGATTCAAACATACAGGTAAAATGTTTTTATTACCTAAGCATTATTTTGTCTGTTTTACTACATCACAAAAATGTGTCTTTCAACAAAGATTTAAGTAAACCATATTCAACAGCATATATCATACTAAATAACAACACCAAAGTTATTTATATTACCAAAATTAATCACCTATTAAGGCATTTTTTTATTTAAACTATTTCAAAACAGTGTACTAATAACAAAGTCTAAACCTATGACTCCCTAGATTTTTACAGCATAACGTACATAACCCCCCAAAAAATAAAAAATCCTCTCAGTGGAAACCGACACTTACTGCCAAATTTTCTCACCACGTTAATCCAGTGTCATTTCTTCCCATTTTTGGCATTACAGTTAATCCGCCATGTGCAAGTCAAACACAACCAAAAACAAACATCCATCCCAGGTGGTGTGTGTTTGTGCTGTACATGTATATTGTGTGTGTTTTCTTAGAAGACCCCCCCATGCCCCCCTCCACACACACCCCTACGCGAGCCATCTCCAAACCCCCACAGCCATTGTTGTGTGATTAAGGATAGATTTGAGCCATTGCGCAGAACGCCGGGGTACAACAGCAGGGAAATAAATAACCCCAAAACAAGCGCCCGCATTGCAGGAAGCTGATTGGACGATAAAAGAGCAGGGGGGTGGGGGGGGAATCAAGCAAGCAAAGATGGAGATGTCCACGTCCGATGTTCATCCGCGAAATTCTCATTTAGGCAACAGTATTTGTGTTGTATTCTTTATTTTCTTTGCTCTTTAGGTACAACTTTATGGACTGTACAGCACTGAAGGCACACAAAAACAAAATATAGAATGCGACGTGACTATTTACAAGATGTGCAGAATAAATAATGCAGTGGCGTGAGGTTAAAAAGCTACAGATAGTGTGCTTACGTAGTGGAATCCTGAATCATGTCCATGTTGAGAAAGGCGTTTATTAGGATCATAAAAAGGGGAAGAAAAAAATCCAAACGGGTCCGTGTAGTTCGTAACGGATGCCCGGATCAGATGAATTGTGGTGTTTTGAAGCAAAAACAATGAAAAATGAAAACTTCAGCAGGACTCGGTTGATTGTCATGCACCGTATTGATTAGCGCAGTGCATTTTACAAGACGATAGTTCTGTACTTCTAAGTGCTCTGTTTTTTTTCCTTTTAGAAAAAGAACCCCTCCGCTACGTTCGTAGAAAAATAAACCAACATTTTGCAGGACGGCAGAGACGATGAAAGAAAAAGACTATTTACATACACGCTCCTTCCTCTATTTCCGACGTACGTCGTTGACCCGAAAAGCCCACCACCCAGCGTACAACCCCCCCCTTGCCCATGACACAATGAGCATTCCGGTTCGAGCGATCCAGCTGGTTTATGTTGACAGAGGGTGGAATCAGGTCAGGCTCGGAGTTAGGATAGACTGATTAAACAGCAATTCTAGGTCAAGTGGTGATTCAAAATTCACAATTTTCTAACATCTGCTTTATCCTAAACAAATAAAGAGTGTGAGTGTGGGGGGGTGTTTGGGTTCTGGGCGAGGGGCCAGTCTTTACCCATCAATTCATCTAGGGAGAATAAAAGTCTATTAACGTCCCATTTGGCCCCACCCCTAAAAAAAAGAAAAGTACACCTTCCACTTAGCTACATTGTATGGCTGTCAAAAAGCTAAGAATTTATATGCGCCGTTACATTCTGTGCTACCATTTGACTTACAGTGACATGCCCATTACACCTACTTCGCACCGGGGAAGTAGAAAGCGGGCAAGGCACTTGCTTGGGAACGTCACGCTCGCTTTCTATCCCTGCTGGATTTCAGTTATACGCCGGCGGATGCTCCACAATCTCCAAGTAGTCTGGCTCGCTATGTAAATTGGCTTTGAGTTCAAAGTACTCGTTCTTAGTCTGCTCGAGCATGACCTTGCGCGGCCGCGAGTACATAATTGTCTCCATTAGCTTTAACTCCTCCTGGTGCCCCGGGACTTGCCTTTCCACGGTGGGCTGAAGATGGGCCATGTTTTTTCGGAGGTATTCCGTAATTCCTAGCTGCTGCAGCTCCTTCTCCCGCTCCAGAATGTTCCTGTACAAGGAGTTGGGGTCTCCCAGCGTGACGAATTCGGCAGGGCGTTCACCTGGTTGGGACTTGGAGCCGGGGTTCCCGGTAAGCGGGGAGGTGTTCTCTTTCTCCATGATGCTCCGGCAGACATGATTCTTGGAGCCGGGACCGTCCTGACCGTAATCCAGATCGCTGTCGTGATCTTTGTGCTGAGAGCAGTACGTGGGGTTGCGGCAGATCTGCACCACGGGACTACGCGATCTCTCCTCGTACAGGCCGGCCGAGCCGGGTCGTTGCGTCAGGGTGTGGTGCGTGGTTTTCTGCCCGTACATGCTGTAATGCAAGTGGATGGGGCTGCTGGTGCTAGTCTCCCTGGGGTGCTCGCCTCCCACTTTCCTCTTGGCCCGGCGGCGCCGTCGGTGCACCACGAAGACCACCAGGCCGGCCGAGCAGAAGATGATGGTCAGGACGAAAACCAGAAGGCTCAGGATTAGCACGGAGAGCGGAACGGTGTCCGTCAGCGAGGCCAGCAGGCCTCTGCCGGCGCCGTCGGGGCCCAGCGTGGCGGTGGCGCTCTCCTCCCCGTCCAAAGAGTGGGTCCCCAAACCCGTGCAGAGCGCTTCGTGACGCAGGTTCCTGAGATCAGACTGCGTGGCCTTTTTAGGCGTGTGGCACAGGACGGAGCCCACCACGGTGTCCTTTCTCAGTTTTTCCAGCCACTGTTTGAGGCTAAACAAGTCGCAGCTGCAGTCCCAAGGGTTGTCTTCTAAATAAATCTGCTCTAACGAGTGGAGTTGATCGAGCACGTTGCTCACCGGCAGGTGCGTGAACAGATTTTTCCTCAGATTCAATTTGGTGAGAGGCGCATTGCGAAATATCTGCGCGGGAAGGGAGCTGAGCAGGTTGTTGTTTAACGACAGCAGATTAAGGTTTGGCAGGGGATTAAAAGCGCCTGGAGCGATGTCCTTGATCAGGTTATATTCCAGGTACAAATACTGGAGATTGTGCAGACCCACAAACATGGTGGGGTGCAGTTTCTCAATCCGGTTGCCGTTCAAATGCAGCTTCTTCAAACTGCTCAGGCTGAGAAAAGTCTCGTTGTCGATGTACTCGATTCTATTGTTCGCCAAGTTGAGCAGTTCCAAGCCGTCGTAGGTAACAAAGTCGTACCTGTAGAGTTTCTGAATCATATTTCCCGTCATGACCAATTTAGTGGGGCTTTGAGGAGCCACTCCGATATCCGAGACCTTTTGAATTCCTCGGTCTTGACAATGCATCAAAAACCCCGCCGAGGGGTAATTGTGACACGAACAATGTTCCACACAAGGGCTACCCGGAACCTGAGACGGAGTCGGTGGCTTGCCTTCGTTGTCGTCTTTGGCGTCGGTCAACTTGGGAACCTGCGCCCCCTTAGAGGACGGCGTGACCACCATATCCAGTGACTTTGAGGGTTCTTCCAAATTGATGTCGGCGTGGGACGGGCACAGGACTTCTCGCTTGACTTTGGCCAGCATGGTTCCCTTGAAATTGTGCGGGGCGCTGCAGACCACCTCCCCGATAGCAGACTGCCCCCTCATATTCTCCATCCAGATTTTCAGGTGCAAAATATCGCAGTCGCACACCCAGTCGTTGTCCTCCAAGAGCAGTTCCATAATCCGCCCAATGTGTTCCAAAAAGCCCACGTAAGGCAGCGTCTGCAGTTTGTTCCCGCGAAGGTCCAGGTGGGTGAGAGGCACGAAACGAAAAACGTTATTTGGCAAAAACTCGATGGAATTGTCGTTGAGGATCAGGACCTTGAGCCGGATCAGCTTGTTGAAGGCCCCCGGTTCGATGACCCGGATAAAATTGGTGTCCGCTTGAAGAAACTCCAAATTGCCCAGGCCTTGAAAGGTGTCCTCCTTGAGGGTGACGAGGAAATTTCGATTGATGTGGAGTTTTTTCAGCGAACCCAGGGCGCCGAACACCCCCGGTTCTAACTCTTGTATGCTGTTGCCTCCGACGTGGATGGAAAGGGCGTTCTTGAGCGCTTCCATTTCTTCGGCGCGAAGCTCGACCAGGTCGTTTTTGTAAAGGTTCAAATGGAAGGGCACGTTGGACAGGACTTGGATTTGACCCAGGGAACTGATGTTTCTCTGCTCGCAGTTCATGTAGAAAACGCCGTCCTTGGCCTCACAGGAGCACAAGGAGTCGCACGACTCGCTGATGGAGGCGGAAGGTTGCAAGGGATGCGAATCTTGAGACTGGACTGCTTTTAAAAACAGGCTGATGAAAAGCACGCAGGGCGACATGATGCTCTCTCCCTTACCTGCGATGACACAAAGTGGATGGGGGGGTTAAAGAAGAGAAAAATAACATTACAAGGCAGATTGTTCACAGTAGTGTTTGATTTGTAGCAGAAACGTTTAGTACACAGCCCCCATTGTTGTTTTGTTTGGCCCGACAAAGTAAATCATGTGCACCCACTTCAGAGTAAAACGCTGTTAAAATTTCCAGATGTCACATCTTTGCATGTTTTATCCTTTTTTTTTATTACACATTAACATATGAGACACAAGTGTGACCCATGTGAACCAAAATGTGATGTCTATATAAAATAGATACTTGTTGTCAATGTTCTTAATATTTTTAAAAGATGGTTAAAATATTGTTTTATTTATTTATTTTTCTATTTGTTGTATTTTTATGGGTAAATCGATTTACAAAATGATTAAAATATTGTTTTTATATGTATTTTTCTATTTGTTGTATTTTTATGGGTGAATCGATTTACAAAATGAATAAAAAATAAATAAATAAATTGCATGTTTTATCCCTTTTTTTATTACATATTAACATTTGAGACAAATGTGACCCATGTGAACCAAAATGTGATATCTATGTAAAATTGATACTTGTCCTCAATGTTATCAATGTTCTTAATATGTTCAAAAGATGGTTGAAATATTTGTTTTATATGTATTTTTCTATTTGTTGTATTTTTATGGGTGAATCAATTTACAAATGATTAAAATATTGTTTTTATGAGTATTTTTCTATTGTATTTTTATGGGTGGATCGATTTAAAAAATGATTAAAATATTGTTTTTATATGTTTTTTCTAGTTGTTGTATTTTCATGGGTGAATCGATTTACAAAATGATTAAAATATTGTTTTTATATGTATTTTTATTGGTGAATCAATTTATAAAATGAATAAAATAGTCGTTTAAAGAGAGAGGGATTTTTTAGGTTTTTTTCTTTAAAACAAATGGTTTCCTTTTTTTAAAATAAAAAATAGAAAAATACCCTCCCACCCCACTTTGAACAGATTTATAGTGCGGCATGTCTCATATTTAAAAAAATAGTTACTTTAAGAGGGTGCCTATGAGTCCCAAATTTTTTAAAAAAAATGCTACATTTTAGATCATTTCGAGGTCAACCACCTCCAAAAAACAACCAATTAGCCGTTGATGAGTAGATAAATCATGGCAGCCCTGTTTCACTGCCATTAACGGCCCAAATGATCACTGCCAACCCTCCCCGTCAGAATGCATTAGACCCCCAGCATCATCAACGATGGCCAACGCTTTAAAATAAAGGTCGACTGACGTAATGTCCCTATAGAAACAAAAATAGCAAAAACGCGCTGCGACAAAGATGAGTTGGACACCCCTACGAACGCAAAGTTAATAAACAACCGTACCAAAGACCCCATCTCTTTCCAATGACTCACGCGATAATAGCGAGTTTGAAAACATGTCTCTACTTTGACTCACTGTTTGCCTATGCTATGCATTTACATGACTCACGCCGAGCTACTTGGCTTAAATGTCATCTCCCGTCTAGCTCAAGTACACATTAGCAACAACTTTTTACCAGTTGTCCCTCATCTGGAAGTATGGACGCAACAAAATGAAATGACGGCGTGAGGATTGTTGCCACATCAGAACTGATCTATTAATCTGATTAAAGTGACAACAGATCAAAAAGGAGGGATTCTTTGTCATGAACTGTGTGATATCTTTATTTTCTTCTTCAAAACTCCTTATGAAGCTTGGCGAATAAGTGTTGATGCGTCAGAGATCAAAACATTCGTCCTTTACCATTTGAAATTAATAAGTGTTTGTTCCTGATCCACTTTTTAATGCAATATTTAAAATAATATATGGAAAACAAGAAAACTGTCTAATGCTAGCTCTTTATGCCTTTTGAATCAGAGTTGGAGATATAAAACACGCAATTAATAGGAGTGTAAAACATCTGAAATGTAACATTGCGCACCCTTTTATCACAGGGAAAGGTTTTAGACCTTCTTGTACCACACATGTGCCAAAGTGGCGGCCCGGGGGCCAAATCTGGCCCGCCGCATCATTTTGTGTGGCCCGGGAAAGTAAATCATGAGTGCCGACTTTCTGTTTTAGGATCAAAATAAAATGAAGAGTATAGATGTATATTACATTTCCTGATTTTCCCCCTTTTAAATCAATAATTGTAATTTTTTAATCAATTTTTTCTGTGTTTTTAGTTCAAAAATCATTTTGTAAAATCTAAAAATATAAGAAAAAGGTAGAATAAACATTGTTTTAGATCTATTAAAAACTGAATACTCAGGGCTTTTAATTCAGTTATTTTAATCCATTAATAAAAATTAAAAAATCTAAATATTATATCTAAAATGGTCTGGCCGACATGAAATCGAGTTGACGTTAATGCGGCCCGCGAACCAACCCGACCGAGTCTGACACCCTTGCTGTAGCACATAAACTTCTGATATAAATACAGCGGTACCTCTACTTACGAGTTTGCTTCTACATACAACATTTTCTGGTTACAAACTCCTTTGATTTGCAAATTGGTGTTTCAATGTATGAAAACAAGATCCAAGTTACGAAATCCCCCAAAACATCAATACATTTCCGTTACTTTATTTTGAAATTGTCACAGTAGCGACGCATCCCGCTTGACAATCTCCCTACACTCCGCTGGCCTCGAATCGGCTGTCTACAAACAACAAGTCTTTGTTTTTTTTTGTTTTTAGAAGAAGAAATGGCAGAAGATACAGCGATGTCGTCGATTATTTCTAAAAAAGCAGCTATTAGTGCTAAATTGTTTTGACTTCATTTTGAGGTTTGTTTTTGTACGTGTACTTTTTTGTGTTGCCCAATGTTAGCTTCCTCCTTACACCTGGATGAGATTACATGGAAAATGTTTGTTGTTCATAATAATACGTTAATAAATTATTTTCTCCAGTTTTTGGTTCTCCGTTCATACAAATTTGGGACACTGATCTCTTATTCCGTTTTTTTTTGAGGACCACGAAACGAATTTGAGGCAGATTGGGACTCGGTTTCAGCAGATCCACAAAATCGGGTAACTCAGACTCAACTTGCATGCAAAAACGTGCGATCGAGACCTCCCTCGTAAAAGGGGGGGGTTAGCAAATCCACACAAAGGATTACCAGTTTTATAGAATAGGGATTGACTATTCTCCAACATTAGTACAGGATACATTAAGAAGAGCTCCGCTTTCTCGCTCAGTGTTCAAGACCTTTCTGCGTCTCACAATAGAGATCTCCTGGCCACAACTGATGTAATTCCAAGGTCACTTCTCAGAGAAAAGACAGACGCTGAGGAACTAGGACAGTCTTAAGCGTCATTATTACACGGGATATCTTCAGATAAACTTAAAAAGAAACAAAAAGCCAGGAATCAAGCATGACTTCTCCGAACAAAAGCAGACGGCTGAATAAATTAGTCTGTCGGTTACAGTTTATCTGGAAGGATGGGAAAGAGTTCATGGGATTACACCATTAATTCTTCACACGGTGGCAACATCTGTTTCCACTTCTAGGAGGACCAGTGCAAGAAATGACTAATATCGACTGCCAATACAGAGTTCCAAAAGGGGTTGTGGGGGTGCTGGGGCCCATCTCATCCAACTGCAGGTGCCATGTGGGCGAAGGTACTCGGAAGTTTGGTCGCCCGGACGTTTGATCGCCCGGACGTTTGGTTGCCCGGACGTTTGGTCGCCCGGACATTTGGTCGCCCGGACGTTTGGTCGCCCGGACGTTTGGTCGCCCGGACGTTTGGTCGCCCGGACGTTTGGTCGCCCGGACGTTTGGTCGCCCGGACGTTTGGTCGCCCGGACGTATGGTCGCCCGGACGTTTGGTCGCCGGGACGTTTGGTCGCCCGGACGTTTGGTCGCCCGGACGTATGGTCGCCCGGACGTTTGGTCGCCCGGACGTTTGGTCGCCCGGACGTTTGGTCGCCCGGACGTTTGGTCGCCCGGACGTTTGGTCGCCCGGACGTATGGTCGCCCGGACGTTTGGTCGCCCGGACGTCTGACAACATGACAGAGAGTTTACTGTTGAAACCAGCTCTCAAAATTATATTCATGAGAGAGAGAGTTTAATATCTAAATATCTACTGTTAAAACCAGCTCTCAAAATTATATTCACCCGGGCGACCAAACGTCCGGCGACCAAACGCCGGGCGACCAAACGTCCGGGCGACCAAACGTCCGGGCGACCAAACGTCCGGGCGACCAAACGTCCGGCGACCAAACGTCCGGCGACCAAACGTCCGGTCACGGTGGGCGACACTCAATTGGTGGCTAACCAAGAGCAGAACACAATGAGACAAGCAACCAATCACTCATAGCTAGGGACAATTTAGCCTACAATTAGACTAGAATGCATCTTTATGGGATGTGGGAAGAAAACAGAGTACCCGCATTTAACCCACACAGGCCCGGGGAGAACATGCGAACTCCACTTAGGTCGCAACCCACCAGAAATTGAACCGAATTTGGTTAGTGCGCCGCCATCAATATGTACTTTCCTTTTAAAATGAATAAAATACTTTGTGTCTTGCTTAAACTAATGATTTCAAATACTTAAAAACATGTGTTAGGAATGTGCCGATGGCTATTGTAAAACGGACTCAAAGAGCAGAACGAATTGTCTTTGACGTTATTGATCAACAACTGCAGCCAATAAATGAATAAAAAAACTAATTCACTGAAAATATCCACTGTTTTTGGACCTTTTGTTTATGCTCGCAGCTGTGTCACATGCTATCGGTACAAATGGACATTTTCCGAATCATTTCTTCCAGTCACAGCCTCCCTTTTGTGCAAGTTCTCTACGGTGGTTATTTTGGAACATAACTTCCATTTTATAATCAAAAGAAAGCTCAGTTGATAAGACATCAAACAGGCATTTCAAATGCCTTTTTTTCTCCCTATCACCAAGCTCATCTTCAAGTGGTGTTTTGAACAGAAATTGACGATCTCCAAAATGTCCATCTACACTGAAAATGAAAACAAGACTATCATTCAATCTGAGAGCTTCGCCAAGTACGGGATTTTCGTGCCATTCCTATTCCTATCCATATTTCAAACAGACTGCGTCAAAATCATTTGTATTCCTGAGCTGATCAAAGTTGCATGGGATGCCATGTCCCAGGAGCCCGAGATAAAATGTCTTTCATTGCTGCTCCACATTGGACATTCAAATATGCATCACTTTGGTGTTATGACAATTCATTTGTGGCTCCGCTAAAGCCAAGTGAGAGCTTCCCTCCAAATCCACTGTGTATAATTTACCCAATATCCCTCCATTACGAGGCTTTTTTAAAAATCAGCACTGTTTTGACCCAGATTTTTGCTACCCTTACAAAAGTCTGGCGTGATAACAAATTTACTGCCAATATTCAATACAAGTCCCAATAGAGAAATGAGCCAATTTAATCAAATAATGTGACATATCTCAATAAAACACCAATTTCAAAGGCAATAATGCTCTTTTTTTAATAGAAAACACACAAACTGAATTAAAATAATATTAAGAAATATTTTTTTTTTAAATCATTATACAAAATGTGTCATTTGAAAGCTAGATTTGTGACCCGATGCCATTTTTGTTCTCTTCCAATTAGACTATATCAAAAACATTGATATGATCCAAAATCAATGCAATCAAAATGTGTTTGTTAGCTAACTTGAAAGCAAATTATTCTATTTTTTTTATAGTGTGGCTACAGTTTTTTTTATTTATGTTCTACTCACACAGCCACACATGCAAAACAGTTTTAGGGCGAATATAATTGTATTCATTCATTTTCCAAACACCAATTCAAAGGCAATAGTGCTCTTTTTTAATATAAAACACGCCAACTGAATTAAAATATTAAGAAATATATATATATTTTTAAAATCACTATGCAAAATGTGTCATTTGAAAGCTAGCTTTCTGACCTGATGCCATTTTTGTTCTCTTGCAATTAGACTACATCAAAAACATTGATTTGATCCAAAATCAATGCAATCAAAATGTGTTTGTTAACCAACTTGAAAGCAAATTATTCTATTTTTTTTATAGTGTGGCTACAGTTTTTTTAATTTATGTTCTACTCACACACCCACACATGCAAAACAGTTTTAGGAAGAATATAATTTAATCCATTCATTTTCCAAACCAAATATCCTCAAGAGTCGCAGGGGTGCCGGAGCCTACCCCAGCAAATTTTGTAGGCGGGAGACACCTGAATCAGTTGGTAGCCAATCGCAGGGAACAAATCAAACAACCAATCACATTCATATCTCGGGACTATTTAGCATACAGTTAGCCTAGCATACATGTTTTCATATGTTGGAGGAAACCGCAAATTCTATAATTTTCTCCTCCTCGAATGGCGGTCGAATATTGTTGTTGTGAGAGACAGCCAATGGGAGGCCAGCGGAGTGTAGGGAGATTGTCAAGCAGGACGCAACACTACGGCAACAATTTCAAAATAAAATAACGGATATAAGAAATGTATTGAAGTTTTGGGGGATTTCATAACTTGGATCTTATTATTGTATATTGGGACAGTCATTTGCATATCAAAGGTCGGATTGGAAGAGCGTAACCTGGGTTTTGGGGGCTATCCCTTGTCTAAAAACGACAATATTATGCCGACCAAAGTGCAATTCTGACATTGAAACACAGCTGCTCATTGTTTTGTCAAAAATGGGGCATGTGATATTTATTCACGATATAAAACCCTAGTTTTCCATTAATATTTTGTACGCCTTGTGCACAAAATGCCTCTTGTGTTGTAGGGTTTATTTTTATCCTCAGATGTGTCACACTTTGCCGGGAATCAACTTAATACGGCAATTTGAATTCATACAGTGCAGGGTTGTGAGCATATCATTGCATTGCATTGGTCATCATGCAGTATGCGCAAAAATGGGAAAACGGCATAATGTTAAAGGAAACTTTTTGATTATAAGGGGACTGTGAACTGTAATATTTTGATTCACAAGCAAAACATCAGGCAATCAAAAAAAAAAAACTGAGTTGTTATTTCATCACATTTTGCTCACTTTTTCACATACACATTAAAAGTGCATGTGACTATTTTGGGCGTTTCCACCTCAATGGCTGCAATTGTCTGACCATGGACAATCATATTCAGTTGTAAATTTTAATTATTTTCTCACATATTAGCCACCTCCGCGTATAAGCCGCATCATTAAAATTGCCTTTTTTTTTTACAATTTCTCTCGTATAAGAAATGGATGGGAACATCAAATGAATTAAAAAAATTATAAAAATTTAAAAAATTTATACAAAATTATAATAGTAAATCTTTGTATTATTCATGGTAAAATATGATTATACTGGTTATATTTAAATATTTTAGACGTAATTTAATGAAATTAAATTGATTCTGGTTATGACGAATCTTCTTTTTTTTTTCTTTTTTTAATTTCGCAGTATTAATACTGGGATAATAAATAACTCGTTAGATGCCATTGAAGTGGATAAATGTCCAATCCATCTGGACAGGAAGGGCTGAAAGACATTGTTTGAACTCGTGTTTAAATCAATTGGACATCTATTGCTGTAAATGAGAATGAAATGAAAAATGTTAGTAAATCTTGTATTATTTGTAATTATAATATATTTTCTTCTGCTGCCAACCTCTCCCAATCAAAATAGATTGGATGTCTGTCTATAGATTGGTCGCCAATGGGTTAAAAAGCTCATGGTTGACTTCTCGAACACGATTGTGTCAATATTGAAGAAAGCACACTTTATTAGCTTAAGCCCCAAATATTTTTTTCAGTTTTTTTCTTTTTGAAGTAGGATCAAATGAGTGGGAAAACAGTGGGGAATTTTACACACTTGAATGTTGGAATGATGCCATCCTGCGAAATGTCCTTTCTAAATGCCGCGTGCATTTACCGCTGCCTTTTGATCGACTTTGGCTTCTCACATGCGCTAAAAAGACAACGCTTTTTAAAAGCAACTTCTCGGTGTAATCATGTTCATGATAGTTCTCCGTGGCTTGGGGCTTGGTGTGTTCTCTCCGACTTGAATTGCTCAATTGAAGCCGCCAAGCACAGCCAGAAACAACGGCCACGGGCTACTGGAAATGATCGTCTTATGATTCCTTCCACCAATAGGTGTTGATGCCATCTGATTCATTAATACTCATAAACGCACGTTGAGCAAAGCAAAAATGTGTACATGGATACAAACTTGCCTGTTCTGGAACTTGGGAAAGACGAGCTAAACTAGATGGATTGGGCAACCGTCCAATTGAATCGATCAAAATGCAACACGTCGATCGATACCGGTGTTGTTTAGATCTGCTGATTTGTTGAAAAGAATTGTTTTTTTGTGGGGCTGGTCGAGATTAATGTTGATTATTTTGTATTTTTTTAGATGGCTCTTGGTGATCGGCCGTGTCATTTTTAATCGAACGTATGCAGATGCCAACAGTATAATTTGGGAGGATTAAACAGTCTATATGTTTGGTCGCCCGGATATTTGGTCGCCCGGACGTTTGGTCGCCCGGACGTTTGGTCGCCCGGACGTTTGGTCGCCCGGGCGTTTGGTCGCCCGGACGTTTGGTCGCCCGGACGTTTGGTCGCCCGGACGTTTGGTCGCCCGGACGTTTGGTCGCCCGGACGTTTGGTCGCCCGGGCGTTTGGTCGCCCGGGCGTTTGGTCGCCCGGACGTGTGGTCGCCCGGACGTTTTAATATCCAAATATCTACTGTTGAAACCAGCTCTCAAAATTATATTCACCCGGGCGACCAAACGTCCGGCGACCAAACATCCGGTGCTAAAGGGTAAAGCTAATTACACGTAAATACGTAAAAGACAGATACTGTAAATTAAAATAGCAATACTAAACATTTCCATTTTCAAATGTCCCCTAGCTTAAATTCCTAATATCACAGATTTTTAAACACTATATGATAGTACAGAATTACCAAAATGGCTCACTTAATTACGAAAAAAATACAATTTCTCATTCACTGGTGGCATTATTCATTCATTTTCTGTACCGCTAATCCTCAAGTCGGGGGCGGAGGGTGCTGTAGCCGATCCCAGTCAACTATGGGCACCAAGCAGGGAACACCCCAAATCAGTGGCTAGCCAATCACAAGGCACAACAAAACAAAGAACCAATTACTCATAGCGAGTGACAGTTTAGCGTACAATTAGCCTAGCATGCATATTTTTAGCACTTGGGACGATACCGGAGTACCCAGAGAAAACCCACTCAAGCCTGGGGAGAACATCCAAACAACATACAGTGCGGACCCACCTGGGATCGAACCCTCGACCCCAGAACTGTGAGCCCAACACGCTAAACACTTTCGCACTGGGCCGGTTGTCCCATTATAAAAATATGGCGATCTATTAATTGAGCCAAATTTTAAAGCTAGGCTACTTATTGAACGTGAAATACTCTGGTGCGCCTTACAGTGCAGAAAATGATTGATTAATGATGAATTATATTGCATAATAAAGAATATTAGTCCATCCCTTTCCTGAAGACAGAAAAACAAAGGCAAGGCCACAGGCTGCGTTGACATCAGCATACAGACCGCAGTGTAAACAAAAGTTATTTTGCTTAAGTAATGTTTATTCTTCTTCTTCTTCAGAAAGCCCATCAATTCTCCGTAGGCTCCTTTCCGAACGAAGGGTATTTCCATGGCTCAGCAAGCGGGCCAAACACCTCGCTGCACACCAGCCTTAAATAAACTCCCATCGCCGAAGCAACCTGTTTCTCCAACTGCAGACAATAATAAATACAATATTAATGGAAGGTTGTTTGGTGAGCGCAGCCATCCATTTTAGCGCCTAAAGCCCAGAGTCTTGGGCAAGCGGCTTCCTGATTGTTTTTTTTCCTTTCATTTTCTTGCCTTCTCTCTCTCTCTGATCTAGTTATGTCTCCTCACAATGACACAGGCATGCTTCGCAGCGAAACATGTCCTGCCTTAGGAGCGTTCATCTTTCCTGATTTGCGCCAAAAGGTGTCAAAGTGGCGGGTCGGGGAGCAAGATGAGGCCCGCCGCGTGACCTTGTGCGGCCCGCCAAAGTCTATCGTGTATCAGATGTTTTAATGCTAAAATTCAAATGAAGATTAACCAGAATATTTCACTTTCTGGCCTTTTTCTAAGGGAAAAAAATAATTTTTATACACTTCGTTTTAAATTGCAAAAATGTAATGTTTCCATTTTTTTAGTTCATTTTTATTTTATTTTTGAAAATATGATTTCATATTTAAAAAATAATAATAAAATGATTCCCACTCGGTGATGGTGTGATTGTCCGTGTTATTGTGCGCTGGCCTGATTGGCTGGGATAGGCTCCAGCACCCTCGCGACTATTATGAGGATAAGCCAAGGGTGGGCAAACTATTCCACAAAGGGCCGCAGTGGGTTTTCATTCCAACCCATAAAAAGGCCTCTAAATCAGCTGGGATAGGCTCCAGCACCCCCGCGACCCTCGTGAGGATAAAGCGGTTCAGAGAATGAATGAATAAAAGATTAAAATAAAAAAAATAAACCATTTAGTGTTTTTCTTTCCCCTATATATAGATATATTGTTCTAAAAATCTGACAAAATAAAACTAATAAGCTATTACTTTTTTCCTAAATAAACACATACAAATATAATATTACTATTTTCTGTTTATAAACAAAACGGGCAGAAGATCATGATTCATAAAAAGTACAATAGAATACTTCCTATTATGAGTCTCAAAAACAAGGGGTGTCAGACTCGGATTGGTTAGCGGGCTGCATTAACGTCAACTCAATTTCATGTGGGCCGGACCATTTTAGATATAATTTTTTATGATATTTTTTTTTATAAATGGATTAAAGGAACTGGATTAAAATCCCTAAATATTCATTTTTTATTGATTTGAGCATTTTTTCTTAGTTAGAGAAAATCATTTATTTAATAATTGGTTTTCATTTCCAGAGGAAACCATTTTTTATTATGCTCCATATTAAAGTGAAAAACAGAAAATATTTTTATATATTTTTAGATTTTGCAAGATGATTTTTGACCTAAAAACACAGAAAAAAATGGATTAAAAAATTGCAATTATTGATTTAAAAGGGGAAAAAATCTGGAAATATAATATACATCTATATCTATCATTTTAATTTGATCCTAAAACAGAGAGTCGGCACTCATGATTGACTTTCCCGGGCCACACAAAACGATGCGGCGGGCCAGATTTGGCCCCCGGGCCACCACTTTGACACCTGTGCTCAAAAAGATCTGGATGCATCCCAACATCTATAAATGATCGATTGCTGATCAATAAAGCTTTCAATTCATGAAGTATAGCATCAAAATTGACCCCTAAATAAAAGTAATTATGACGTGGCCTAAAACAAAAGAGGAGTTCGGCACCCCTGCACAACTGCTTTCCCACAAAAAAAATGAGACGGCATTACTTGTTGCATGCAGCACAGGCGAGGTTTCATCTTAGTCACACACACAACACACACACACCCAACACACACACACACACACACTTACAACCGCTTCTACTCTATTGCTTGACAGTGCAGAAATGCGAGTGCGTTTTTGTGCCTTTTTAATGCACACGTGCGCACTCATCGTTGCACGCCACAGCGATTCGCCGCCGTTATCCCGGGAGCCAATTACTGAAGGAGTTAGGGTCCCCTTTTCACACGGCGTAATGCAAGCGATGTAGCTCACCCCACAAGGGTCATGACCAAGACTTCCAACGTGAGAGAGCAAAAGAAATTCACTCCAACACAATCTTGATTTAATGATCCTGCCAGCAAACGAGCAAAGGAGCAATAGCCACTTTTGCCCGCCGGCGCTTTTAACCACGCGCACGCATGTTTCTCTCTATGGCAACCAATTTTGCACTGTTGGATCTTTGTGAGAAACTCCAGGAGATGTTTTATTTTTCTTCTCCTTGGTAAGTGTGTCAAAATCAAGTTTTGTGGTTACGGGCCAATATGTCTGCCAACGAGGCCGTTACGATAACGCAAGCTGCCAAACGTGAAAAATCATATTTCCTAATTACTGACCCTAGTTTTTTGAGACGCCTACAAAATTAACGCCAATTATTAACTCATTTTATAAGACTTTTCAAGTGTGTCGTTGACCAGGAAGTGAGCACACGCTACTTAACTTTCAAAATAATTGAACGTTTTGACAACCTACAAAACTTATTGAGGACATAATATTGCATTTCTAAATGAATCGTCACGTCTTTCAACATTTTATTTGATTTCTTTTTACATAAATTGCTGAAAATAACGTTTTGATTATTTCAATTTATTTATTATGTCTGGATTTTTTCAATTTGTTTTTATTTTGTCTGGATTTTTTCAATTTTTTTATTTTGTTTGGATTTTTTCATTTTTTTTTATTTTTTTTGGATTTTTTCATTTTTTTTTTTTTTTTTTTGGACTTTTTCAATATTTTAATTTTGTTTGGATTATTTCAATTGTTTTATTTTGTTTGGATTGTTTCATATTTTTATTTTGTTTGATTTTTTTTCAATTTTTTTAAATTTTGTCTTGATTTTTTCAATTATTTTGTTTTTGTTTTGATTTGACTCATTTTGATTTTCTTAGTTTTGATACAAAATGCATATTTAGCAGTTTGGTAAACACTGGCGATGAAAACTACGGGAGATTTGTTGTATTTGGCAGCTCAGCAATTATCCGAGCATTATAGACCAGGGGTGTTAAACGTGAGGCCCGTGGGACGGAACTGGTCCGCTAGGGATTTTGATCTGGGTCATCCTACCTGACTGGCACTTTGTAGCTCATTCCTAATGTACATATAGAATTAAATACTTTCATTTTTTTCATAAGAGCGCCCCAAAACCAGAAGTTTTTGAGTTGCGCCCCACTGCCCTCAAAATGGCACCTTCAATGGCAACCAATGAGTTAATACAGAACCTCTAAAGGCCTAAAAAAAAACAAGAAATGCCCCCAAATCAGCTGCAACTGACAAACGAACAGTAAGCATCTCGGGAAGTCCATAAAAAACAATAGGAAATAATCCAAAAATTCCCAAAAATGGCCCGTGAGTACCCTAAAATCCATTTTAGTGGAGCAAAATGACGTCATTGCCTCCTATTGACAATAACGAATGTCCAAGGGACATAAACATGAGTGCCATTGACGATGATTCAGTGTACTTCAAATTTTGGTGACGTTAGAATTGACGTCAACACAAAACCTCTACATTAGAAACATTGATTTGTTTGGGACTTAGCCTTCCAAATGTATCCACTTAATATTGGTATGATGTTCCGCTCAATCCGTTTTCAGAAATGTTCACAACTCTCAACTTGAAAGACACTTTTGAACATTTCTGATGCAATTAATGATCTAAAGAACAGAAAATAATGCATGCATTTAAGCTGTCTTTTTTTTCCCCAGTCATGGGGTTGCTTCTTATGTCATTAGATCACTTTTAACTCTTTTCTTTGTGGTTGTCTATCATAAAACAGGAAGAAAAAAATGTATATACCGTATTTTCCGGACTATAAGTCGCAATTTTTCATAGTTTGGCTGGCCCTGTGAAGTACAACTTTTGTTTTTTGTCTCTTTTGCTGACCAATAACAGCCTGTTATGTTTTTTTGACTATAGTTATCAGAAAAACGGTTATGTTAACAGATGCTGTCGTTTTCTATTTAACAATTGTTAATTTAATGTATATTTGTTCTTGGTTTCTGATTGAATAAAAAAAATGCAAAACATGAAAATAAAATATGAATAATATAAGTAGGGAGCATTTGTGGATATCACATTTTTGGTCATTGGGCAACAATTAAACACCAAAATGTCCCTATTGATGATAAAATGACCCAATTTTTTACATCCATGTATATGCTCACCAGGTTTTTTTTTTTTAAAGATTTTAATCTATACTTTTTTAATGCTCGAAAATACTCATCTGCCCTTTTAAGGGTTAAATAATGCTGAAATAATCAAATTGAATTCCCTGACAAAAACATTAAAATAACCAAAAAATGATTATCAAGCAAATCATTGACTTTATGACTAAGAACAGTTTTTTTTTAAATAATTATATATAGGATGAATCGTTTTTTTAAATATGAATTTAATTGGCTAATTTAGATCAAAAAGCCTTAAAAAGGCACAGCATGAGCCTTCAATCTGTCAATTAGCAAAATTCCAGGTGGGCTCAAGGTTACCTGTCAACTTTGAGCTGACGTTTTTTGTTTTTTTTCCCCCCAACAAAATGTGACGCCAGTTTTAACGTTAAAAGCCACTATTCGGTAAATTCCCTTTCTTAAGTGCACCTAACAAAATAAAATGTAGATGAGGAATATAATAAAATGATAACGATTTCTTACCCAGGAATACAAAAAAAGTGATGTCAAAGAAGCTATTCCAATTGACGCCGCGGACAGTCCATCAGTGCGCGGAAAAAAAACGAGTCTCTCCGCAGTGAGGTTGAACTTCTTCACTTGTCCCCCCCCGGTCACGATGTCCACCAAAAAATTAAAAAAAAATGTCCACTCTTCTCTTGAACCGGGACGATGATCGATACTAGTCCTCTATCGGTTTTGGCAAATTGGGTGAGTGCAAAGTTCCCAGTCTGGAAGATTTTTTAAATTTATTTTTTAAAGTCGTGCTCGTATTTTTTTTCTTTAGATGCACATCCCATAAAGAGCAACGATGTGCTCCGTCATGTTCTTCTTAGCGCTGCTCGTTGTTTAGCGAGAAGAACTGAGCGACGCCTGGGCTCGGTTTCTTCATTTGCATGGAGCGGAGGTGCAATACAGCGAGATGGGAGGTCCATCAAGCTCGACAGAAAACGGCAACACATCCGGTAAAGCTGAAGAAAATAAAAGCAGCGAGCTGAATAATCTCCCCTTTTTGACAGCAATAACATAACAACGAACGTTTGTCCTTAAACCACATATCCGTCCCTATCTAATACACTATAATACGACAGCAAGATAGAAAGAAACAAAATATTAACAGAAAAATCACGTACTTAAACACATCCACTTCCGGTTTTCACAAATCCAAATGTGTGGTCTAATCATACAGCTGGGAGCTGTTATACTCAACTCCCTATTGGAGTATTTTACATTACAGAGGAAGAAATAGGAATTGTTGTGCTTTAAATAGCTCGGCAGCAGCGCCATTCAAATGTTTGCTGTTATATAATAGGCAGGTAGCCACAATAATCTTATTTTCTATGATAACAATAAGGAAAGGAGGAAGGTCAGGAAAAGTGCAGAAAAGGATAATCAAGTGTATGATTTTTTTTCCTTCATCTTTTGAAAGTTTGGACAGCAGAGCGGCCCGGTGGGGCGAGTGGGGGGCAAACCGGTCCTCGAGGGCCATTGTGGTTACAGGTTTTTGTTCCAACCGATCCCACACAAACAGTTCAACCAATGAGGTTTCTGCTGAAACAAGAAGCACCTGACTGCAATCCACTGATTGCACTTGTAGGAAACCCGATTGGTGGAAAGGTTTCCTCTTATAGGTTGGAACGAAAACCCGCCCCTACTGCGGCCCTTTCTGGAATAGTTTGCCCACCCCTGGGTTAGCGCGTCGGCTTCACAGCTCTCGGCTCCGGGGTTGAAGTCCAGGTCGGTCCATCTGTGTGGAGTTCGCATGTTCTCCCCGGGCCTTTGTGGGTTTCCTCCGGGTACTCCGGTTTCCTCCCATATTCCAAAAACATGCATGGCAGGCAGATTAGACACTCTAAATTGCCCTTAGGTATAGGTGTGTGTGTGCATGGTTGTGCCCTGCGATTGGCTGGGTACTCGGTCATTTGGTCGCCGGTCTTTTGGTCGCCCGGAAGGTTATTGATAATTACCATTTAAATCGTTGCTCAAATTACCTAAATACAAACTGCGAATTACTATTTAGTCATTCTTAATGCCCTATTAATTATTAGGCTAAAGAAAAGCTCAAAATTTCCCGGACTTTTATTGTTTTTTGTTGGATAACTTGTTAAGACCCTGACGGACGTAGCTTCTTAAAGGGACAACGCATGTATATACAAACTCATACACTGACACATCGGCTCAGTGAAACTGCTCATGGCCATTGTTGGCTTTTATTGATGCGTAGACCGTGTTGTTTTACCTTGTTTTGTCGCCGGTCTTTTGGTCGCCCGTTGTTTGGGTCCGGGCGACCAGAAGACCGGCGACCAAAAGACCGGCGACCAAAAGACCGGCGACCAAAAGACCGGCGACCAAACGACCGCACACGATCGGCTGGCCACCAATTCAGGGTGTCCCCCGCCTCTGGCCTGGAGACAGCTGGGATTGGCTCCAGCACCCCCCTAAGACCCTAATGAGGATAAAGTGGTTCAGAAAATGAGATGAGATGAGTTTGGACAATATCTTTTAGGCCTGAAACAAACTGTCTTTCTTCTTCGGCTGCTCTAAAAAAGGAACTGCTACAGTAATGTTGGTTTATCATAATTATTTTCAACTCTAAAACCAACTGCATACATACAATTTTTTTTTTTTTTAAATGTGCTTTAACCCTTTTAGTGGACAGCTGTTCAAAAATGGACACTTGGTCTTTGCCTTGGTAGACCAAGTATCTGTTTTTAATAATTAAAAATGTTTTTTTTCTTTTTGAGACTTAAGACCAGGAGTGAACAAATCCGGTCCTCGAGAGCCCCTATCCGGTCCTCGAGAGCCCCTATCCGGTCCTCAAGAGCCCCTATCCGGTCCTCGAGAGCCCCTATCCGGTCCTTGAGAGCCCCTATCCGGTCTGTTTTCCATATCTCCCTCCACCAACACACCTGAATCAAATCATCTGGATCGGTATCAAGCTTCTGGACTAATATAAACTAATTAAAGACTCTAAAATGGTCTTTAATCAAGAGTGTCAATGGTTGTCCATCTACTTGCGTCCTGTGATTGGCTGGCCACTGATTCACGGTCCTCCACCTGTGCCCGAAGATAGCTAGGATAGGCTCCAGCGCCCCCCGCAACTCTTGTAAGGATAAGCGGTTCAGATGTCATTATTAACGGTCAAATGGATTGGACGTCTCTCTGTCAGGGGTAAAAAAAAAACTAGTTTACCCTGAAAGAGTTCTATAACCTAGCGACATTACTCTTTTGGAGTTTGTATCGTGAACTAAATCCGCTTAGTGGCTTCATCATGCAGTATGCTAATGAAAGCAATAAAGCTTGTGTTAGTCCAGAGTTTCATTTGGTCAGCAAAGTTGTTGTTTTCAGCACGTAGCTCGTATTGATAATGAGGCGGCAAGGTCGATAATCGGTTGTGCAGTTCTGAGATTAGTTCTTCAGTCCTGGCCTGTGGACTTCCTGTGGGGAGTTTCTGTTCATATATACATATGTATATAGCGAGTGTTACCTCTATGTACTTACAAATATCTCTACAAACAAAGTATGACGGTTACAGAAAGCTTCAATGGGAAAATTTTGTTCCAAGTTACAAAAGGTAAAATCTTACTCTATTTTATTTTGAACTTGGCATGATACTAACGCAATGTCCATGAGTTTTTCCTCAAGATAATTTTATTCTTTATTTCTCATCATTCTTTTGTATTCATAATACATCCAAGATCCAAGATGGCGCCCTTCACGCGGGAGCCAGTGGCAGTAGCTCTGTACACGCTTATGTTTTTCGTGTTTTACAGCCCTTCCATCTTTTTTTTAATTACAATTTAATATTTCTTAATATATTCCTTTTTACTTTACTTTGTACTTGATACTTTTTACTTTAATGTTTTTACAACTTTCCTTGTTCTGTTAGCCTGGCTTCTTTCGGCTACTTCTTTTTTGGAACCATTCAGCCAAGGAAGGAGCAAAACCTCGGTGCTGCCGGGGATTCGGAGCTGGACAAAAGTGCCGGGAGAAGAGGCAACGCTTCTGACCAACCATTCCATCGTGGGATAAGATGGAAGAGCTGTCGGCGCTTACCAGCAACGGAGTCGAGGGGCTCTACTCTACTACTGTTGTCTTCAGCTCCAGACCACTGAGGAACTGTGTGGATAAGCTTGGAAGAGTGACTCTGCATATTCTCTACCTCGGTCACAGTCTGCAGAAGTTCCCCATCTTGTGGAAGAATTCCTGTGTGTGGTTACAGTTTTTGTCCAACTTTACGTCTTTTGAGTCTGTATCCGTTTTTGCTACCACAACAAAAATGGCGCCGTTCAAGTGGCAGCCGGTGGTGGTAGCTCCGTCCACTCTTGCTCGTTTTGTGTTTTTGCTGCTTTTCTGTCTTAATGATTTGATTTGGTGATTCTCAATGATCCCATTTACTTTAATTGTTTTGTACTTTGTGCTTTGCTTTGTTGTACTGTCTAACTTATAACTATGCATTTTCTTGCTACTGGCACAATGAAATTTCCCGAATAGGGGATGAATAAAGTTATCCAATCCAATCCAATAATTTTAAATTGTGTGTTAACATATGTTTTGCTAGTTGCCCAAGGTTTAGTATCTAGTCCTCTCACCTAGCAACAATCACATCTTTTATACAAAATCGGTAGACTTTGATCATTTATAAAGAGTTTCGTTGATATTACTAAGAATCTTAGAATGGATTAAAGCTTTTATATGTCTCTACTTCTGAGAAATTCAAACTATGAAACCATTTCTGGAACCAATTAATTTTGTAAGTAGAGGTACAAACACACCCACACATTTTTTTTCCACCTGCCAAAAATCCTTTCATTCTATTGCTTTGCACAGGTGTCTCTTTGTCGCCCCAGTTGGTATCTTGTTGCCTGTTTTCCATCTTCTCACCCTCTGAACCTATGCAAATTCCCTTTGTTTGTTTTTTAGCATTGGCCTCTTCTTTACAATTTTACTATTGGATATGCAACGGTGTGGAAAAGTACCTGCTCCCTTCTCAAATTTTCATTTTTCTTTAAAGTGTTTTTCTTTATGGTTTGGGTTCTTTAAGTCACATGTGTCAAAGTGGCGGCCCGAGGGCCAAATCTGGCCCGCCGCATCATTTTGTGTGGCCCGGGAAAGTCAATCATGAGTGCCGACTTTCTGTTTTAGGATCAAATTAAAATATCTACATCGGCCTTCTGCAACATTTTTCTAGTAATATTCAATTATGGAAAATAAAATCAAGGCAGGCCGGCCCGGTGGAGCGAGTGGTTAGCGCGTTGGTCTCATAGGTCTGGGGTCCTGGGTTCAAATCCAGGTCGGTCCACCAGTGTAGAGTTTGCATGAGTTTGCCTGCGTGGGTTTCTTCCGGGTACTCCGGTTTCCTCCCACAATCCAAAAACATGCATGGTAGGCTGATTGGACACTAAATCACAGGTGTCAAAGTGGTGGGCCAGGGGCCAAATCTGGCCCGCCGGATCATTTTGTGTTGCCCGGGAAAGTAAATGATGAGTGCCGACTTTCTGTTTTAATATCAAATTAAAATGAAGAGTATAGATGTATATTAGATTTCCTGATTTTCCCCCTTTTAAATCAATAATTGTAATTTTTTAATTCATTTTTTTCTGTGTTTTTAGTTCAAAAATAATTTTGTAAAATCTAAAAATATAAAAAAAAGCTAAAACAAACATTGTTTTAAATCTATAAAAAACTGAATATTCAGGGCTTTTAATCCAGTTCTTTTAATCCATTTACAAACAAAAAAAATCTAAATATTATATCTAAAATGGTCCGGCCCACGTGAAATCAAGTTGACGTTAAAGCGGCCCGCGAACCAACCCGAGTTTGACACCCTTGCTATAAGTGGAGGGAGTCTCTGCAGGGATTGGTGGGATAATAAATAAAATTGATGGTGGCCACTCCCTCATTACATGAAAATTGGACAGAAGTTCAATTTATCCCCAGAATAGACAGTTTTGACAGTAGCATGTCCAGATTAAGGGACAGTTTCTTCCCCCAGGCGATAAATCTGACTCCTATGTAACAGTCATCAACTAACACCCCCAACTCTCGCCCCCAATCCCCCCTTTGATGACAAGTTCCTCATTAAAATTCCTCATAAAAAGATATAGTAGTGATATTTTCTTTAATAGGTGCACGCATTGTTAAATGGCCGTAAAGGAAATTCAGGTGTCCGTCTTAAAAGTGTATCCCATGTTACCTCTTGTTTACCTTTTTGGAAGTGTGTCAATTTGAGACTCTCCTGATTCCCTTCCAAACTTGGCTCCATTTTATGCCCGGAAACTATCATGACTAACCCGCACAAATATGACAGAAGTATTTACTCAAGACTTCAGCAGAAAATTTAGTTGTTGGAGCCATTGGTTTATATGACAAGGACATGTTGGAGCCCGTTCAGGCGGTTAACAAAAACAAAACGTAACTTATAGGACTTTAGTAACTTTAGTTTGGATTTGTCGAAAGCAAAATGGTTATCTCTGCTTATCATGCTTCAGCAAATCTACATTTTTTAAGCTGCTATGAGCCCAACAGAATCACAATGTGTAAAAAGTAGAAAAGTCTTGTCTATGATAAAGACTAATGAAGCAGTCGACATTTGGGTCAGAAGTTTATACGTTCATTTAGTCTCTCGGTCGTTAATTCAGGGATTTAAATTATTCATTTGAACTGCTCTTTTCCACTATTTAATTAGTGGAGTGATTCTGTATGTCTTAAATGAGTTTTTAAAAAAAGATTCAACTGCAAAAATTTGGATGAAAGAATTAAAAGAATTAATGAATGGTTTAAAGAAACTATTTTTAAGGCCCCGATTTTACGATACCTGTTAAAGAAACATGCTTTGCAAATAATCGTGATACGGTTATCAATGGTAAAACTGAGATTTTCTTTTTACTAAGAGTCTGAAATAAAGTATATATATTATATAGTATTTTGTTCATCTTTTTTTTAAATAGTGGTTGCAGTACCATTTCTGGCCACAGATCTTATGTATAGCTCTGTTAAATTAATAGATTTTAAATGCTAGCATGATTGCAACTTGAAATTAGCCTTTGTCAGCATAAATCATGTATTAGACAGCTCGCATGGGTAGACTAAAACCAAGAACAACGGAAAAGCCTTTAGGGTGGGATCTGGATCCGTGTGATGTGCAAAACAAAAAGTTAGCATGCGCTAATGGAATATTCTTTATGATGTCTTTTTTTGCTCATGATTGACCTCTTGTCAGTCTCGTGCAGATGATCAAAACATGTTTTTTTCTCTTAAATGTCCAGCATCATGGATTTTTATAAACCAATTACCGTATTTTTTCGCATATAAGCCGTATTTGTAACAAATAAATGATGACTGAATTAAGGGTAGGGCTTATATGCGCACAAGACTTACAGTGTTGCTATACTCTTTCACCAGTAGATGTCGGCAAATTAACATTTACTATTTGTTGGTTATTTTCTGTTTTGCAGTAAGAAAACAACCATTACTGGATGAATTACTAACTTCCTTATGATATTGACCCTAATAATGTGCTTTTGATTCATACAGTATCTCAGGAATACCACAGGTGATGATTTTCCCTTCAAAGTAACACATTTGTACTCCCTATTAAATCCATGAATATGGAGGTGGAAATTGGGAATCAGGGGTCGGCTTATACGCGGGAAATTGTAAAATTTATTATCTTTCACTCTCCCAGCAAACCTGGTGATTGAAAGTCTAGTTTGTCATCTAAAAAATTAAAAGCGGGATTTTTTTTACTGGTGCAATTTATACACCGGTTATTTGACTGCAGTTTAACCTCCTGAAAACTCAAATTATTCATCACACGTGATTTATCACTTGGTCAAAACAGTCTTTAGTGAAATATCTTTATCCAAACAACCAAATAGGCCAATGACCAGCTGCTACACTTCCTTCTATGTGCTCGATTCACCGCTCTTTTGGATGGATTTTTTTTTTTATATCGGTACCGTTTCCTACACAATATGTCTACACCATTTTCCGATCAAACGATTGAATTTCTCGTGTGCGGTCGATTGGTCGCCGGTCTTTTGGTCGCCGTCTTTTGGTCGCCGGTCTTTTGGTCGCCCGGACTGCGACAACGGGTGACCAAAAGACCGGCGACCAAAAGACCGGCGACCAAAAGACCGGCGACCAAAAGACCGGCGACAAAACAAGGTAAAACAACACAGTCTACGCATCAATAAAAGCCAACAATGGCCATGAGCAGTTTCACTGAGCCGATGTGTGAGTGTATAAGAGTTTGTATGTACATGCGTTGTCCCTTTAAGAAGCTAGGTCAGTCAGGGTCTTAACAAGTTCTCCAACAAAAAACAATAAAAGTCCGGGAAATTTGGAGCTTTTCTTTAGCCTAATCATTACTAGGGCATTAAGTTTGACTAAATAGTAATTCGCAGTTTGCATTTAGGGAATTTGAGCAACAATTTAAATGGTAATTATCAATAACCTTCCGGGCGACCAAAAGACCGGCGACCAAAAGATCGGCGACCAAAAGACCGGCGACCAATCGACCGTGTACCGAATGTCAAAAAAACGGCCTCCACAGTAAGAAACTTGCGCCGTACGGCATTGAAATTACTCGGTAACAACTATCATTTCCTGACCAAAATGTGTTTAAAAGATGCTTTTCTACTATTTCGTTTATTTGACGAAGAAAAGGATGATTAAATTCAGTAACGTGACAGGGGCTCTTTAGTGGGCGCAGTTTGCACACTCAATCAAGTGACGGACTTATTTTTAAGGTCATCCTAGAGTTTAAGCAAAAGTCATCCTCCACATGCAATCTTGGCTTTGTTTGGACCCGGAGGCGTTGTCTTCCTCTTGGTTTTCTGCTTCCCATACAGAGCCGCATCCGCCACGCTTACTTTCCCTACCTCTGATGTCACAATAAGTCATCTTCATGGGAGCAGCTTAGTACCTAAGGAGCCAAAGGAGTAATCCTCAGCTGCACGATGAGCCGTGTGAGACAGGCCAGCGATTGGTCGTCGACAAAAGGCATCGCGTCCTTTTCGCGTCAGCAATTTTTTCCCCCTCAATTTTAGAGTGCGCGTGTGAATTGTTAGGTCATTTCGGGTTGCACGGATGCGGCGCTGTTCTACAATTGAACAGGAAAAGTCAATTAGGACAGTGATGTGTGCTAAGGTTGTAAGTGGGGGTAATAATGGTTATCTTATTATGTGTTCTGTTATATACTCGGGAGCAGTGGTAGATGTAGTAGTGAAGCTGATTCCCCCCCCTTGGATAGATTGCAATTCTCTGACATCCTGAACAGAAAAAGTATTGAAACAAAAAACAAATATATGCTGTATTTTCTCGCATATACGCTGTATTTGTACCTCCAAAAATTGCGTCTGTGGTCGATTGGTCGCCGGTCTTTTGGTCACGGTCTTTTGGTCGCCTGTTGTCGCGGTCCGGGCAACCAAAAGACCTGCGACAAAACAAGGTAAAACAACACGGTCTATGCATCAATAAAAGCCAACAATGGCCATGAGCAATTTCACTGAGCCGATGTGTGAGTGTATAGAGTTTGTATGTACATGCGTTGTCCCTTTAAGAAGCTACGTCAGTCAGGGTCTTAACAAGTTCTCCAACAAAAAAACAATAAAAGTCTGGGAAATTTGGAGCTTTTCTTTAGCCTAATAAATACTAGGGCATTAAGTTTGACTAAATAGTAATTCGTAGTTTGTATTTAGGGAATTTGAGCAACGATTTAAATGGTAATTATCAATAACCTTCCGGGCAACTAAAAGACTGGCGACCAAAAGATCGGCGACCAAAAGACCGGCGACCAATCGACCGTGTACCAAAATTTGATAACTGAACCAAGGGTACGGCTTATATGCGCACAAATTAGACTTGACATGCACGAAACTGCAGGGTGGCAAGGACCAAATACCATAACGCAAGGCAATGCGGCCGATACGGTCATTTATTTCAAAATAGAGAAAAGATAAACAAATAAATCGCTTAACCAAATAAATTGTGACGTCTATGAATGAAATTCAACAAAAAAATAAACCATATCTTGCATAAAAGGTGAAAAAACTCACTTGTGCCCGCCATTGCTCGCTCAGGGCTCCGCTATCTTACCTAGGGATGACAAACTACATATCTACGGACACACTACCAGGTTGTACTGCTCACCTGACCTCCTTTTTGAACTCGTCTACGTGCAGGCAACATCCTTTAGGAAAGTCCAATCCAGCAGATGATCCTTTCGATTAGTACAGAATCTCAGAAATACCACGTGCGATGATTTTTCTTAAGATTTTCCCTTTAAAATAACACATTTGTACTCCCTACTAAAACCATGAATATGAAGGTGAAAATTGTGAATCAGGGGTGCGTCTTATTCGAGAGAAATTGTAAAATTCAATAATTTTAAGGCAATCTTATACGCGGAGGCGGCTAATATGCGAGAAAATACGGTAATAAATCCAAACTCATGGCTGGTAGTGATGGTGATATACGTCAATCCATTCAGGCTGGGAGTGGAGAATGAGTCAATGGATCAATTTGTACTTGTTTTTGTTCGCTGGGCTGTTAATTTCTTTTTTTAATACCCAGGCCATTTGTCTTTTTTCTTTTCTTTTTTGTTTTGTTTAATAAAATGAGTCACTTGCCACATAATTAACCTGGCAAATTTCTTTTCACTGACATTTGCTTTGCTACGGAGAGCTCCTCCTCCTCCTAGTCAGCCCAATCGGTCCCTCGGTGCTCCTCTGGTGGAGCTAAGAGGCTTTTCGACAGCCTGTTGCTAAAAAGGTTCCTGTGGCATACCACAGTATTCCAGATCGTTGACGTAATCTCAATAAATTAATTTTTTTTGAAGGGATCAGCCAGCCTACACTGGTAGTTTGGAGTTAATTGAAGGATGCGTGTTGAAGCATAACCGTAAAAACGTAATCATCTGCAAATTTGAACTCAAAACACAACCACAAAACACGACAGAGGGCTAATTACTATAATCCTATGTCTCTTTACTCCAGGGTGTCAAACGTACTGCCCGCGGCCCGAAAACGGCCCGCCTGAGGGTGCGATCTGGCCCACGGAGTTGTTCTGCCTGACAGTCCCTTTGTCACTTATTCATACTGTACTTACAAAATCAAATACTTTTATTTTTTGGGACACGGGTTCCATAAAACCAAAATTTTGTGGGTTGTGTGTGCACTACTGCTCTTTGCTCAATTTCTTAAGCCAAAGTGGCCCCATCAATTTTTTGAGATAACTAGGAACCTTAAAATACCTAAAATAATTCAGCAGAAAGTGACAGGGCAGAAATCCCCCACAAAACCAATAGTAAATGATCCAATGTTTATAGGAAGTGACCGGTAAGTTACCCAAAATGATAAAGATGTTACGCAAAATTAACTCATCTATAATCCTTGTCAATCATGATTTATGGATGTGTGGTGTGTGTATGTTAAGATTCTCTCGCTACATTTCTCCAAACCATGCTTCGTATAGAGTTAAATTTTTTTATGGTGGCCAGAAACGGCTGTCGGATCCTAATAGACGAGTGAATGAATTAGTGTGTAAGCTCAATCTTTTATTTGTTAAAGATGAAAGCAGAGTTGATGTATGAATCAATTTTGACTGGGAAGGGCAAACGTTGAATGAACAAAAATTTTACTGGTCCATTTTTGCCACACCAGGGCCAACGACGCCTTGTTGTTTCCGTACGAATGTCGTTGTTAACAACGCTTCATTGAGAATATGTCATTTGTCATTTGGTCAAAGCAGTCTGAAGTCAAATGTTGTTATCAAAACAAGATAATACTAAGCAGCTGCGGCGCGTCCTATGTGCTCAATCCACTCAGCTCACAATTTAGTCGCACGGAAAAAAACCCCAAAAAGGCTGACATCGGCAGTGTTCCTGCGTCAGCGATTTCCTACAAAAAATACAGTTAATTTTGATAACACGATGGAATTTCTTAAAAAAAAATACCCTACAAAAAAACCCCCAACCAAACCGCTGGCTGCCACAGCAATAAAATAAAATAGATGGAAAAAGCCCACCTTCCTGTAATGACTCTGGCTTCCTGTCCAACATTGAAATGTGATTTTTTTGGTTTATTGTACAAAGAAACGTACTATGGGTTGTGGCTTAGTCTTTCGAATACAGTAACGTTCCCATTTGAGGTGATTGTGGTACTTCAAGGATTGTTAGCGCATTGATTTGTCATTATTTTTTTAATGACAGTTTAATTTTTATTGTAAGAGTGTTGGGTTTATTCTGGGATGTTACTATATGTTCATTAAGCATTTTAATAGGTAATGAAGCTATAAATTAATTTGTGCTTTATGTTGGGACCGAGTAAGCTCGACACTTTCCCCCCACAGCTGCTTTCGAGGCCAGTTAATTGTTTTCAGGACTATTGACTGAACAGGACATCATGTTCCAGGCCGAGACTGTTGATCTGATTTGGCAATGAAGATCTACAAGGGACTCTTGAATTGCTTTGACTTGGATTCCGGCAGATGGCGATAATCGCATTATTGTTTAAAAATATGGTCACTCTGTTTACCTTGTAAAGAAGGTATTATGCTTATTCGTCCAAATTCTTACGCAGTTGTTTTGGTTTCCGATCTAATATGAGCAGTTGTTTTTTTGACCTTAATGGTGTTATTCGGTTAGCTTATGCAATTGTTTGAATCAGATTAGCTTAAATGTTTTGATTATGCGCTGACTAAATTGACAGAGGAGGATCCCGTTTCTTCAGAATCATCCTGGATGAAGGCGAATCGGGAGTGATTTTCCTTCCAAGTTGTAGCCAGAGTATGTTAATGATGTCTCCGTGTTTTTGATTAAAGTGTATTAATAATAAACCTATCAAAGAGTATGTCAAAAATGAGGTAAACTACTTTTCCATTTGTTCCAGAGACATACTGACAGTCACTCCTCACACAAAGAGGCCATTTTGTCACGACACTGAAGCTTTTTTTTCCTTTAAAACACACCAGGAGGCGGCACTTTGCGATGAAGGAAGCATGCTAATTTCCCTCGCTGACACACGTCCAGGCTTGTGTAGCATGCTTGTTTACCCAAACTGGCAACCGAGCTTTTGATCCATCTGCAGTTTACATACCATGTGCACCTTGCGTTACTACAGGTATTTTGAAATATTGGTTACAGTACGCAAAGAAGTCTTTTCGGGTTCAACGAAATTGTCATGGGGTGAAAATATTTCTTTCCACATCATGACGTTTTGATTGACTTAACAAGCCAAGACGTGCTCATTTTGAAGAGTGAGTGGTTTGTTCCTACCATGCAGATTTTGTCACTGCAATCTATTATAGCATATAATGAGCTACTGTGAGGTCTGTGTGCAAATGGCAGGGAAAAGAAAAATATGATGTCATTAAAGCCACACGCCTTGCCATTAGGCTAGCAAAATGGATGGATTACTGTTTTTTTCTGACATGGATATGTGAGGGCCATTACACAAGGAAGGGTGAGATGAAAACAGGTGTGAATGTGAATGGCTTTCTGGCTGAGTTGAGAGGAAAGCTAGTCCTGTTGTGATTTCAATTGTGCTGGATTAGAAGCAACGGTGCTCTGTTGTTTAGGAATATTCCTCCTAAATGCTAGCCTAAAAGTTTGAAACCCAACATCGAATCCCAAACTCTTGTTTTAAAGCCCAATTTCGATTTAAAACCCTTTAAACTGTCACTATACAGTGTTACCTTGCCATTTTGCGCTTCAACTTTCACGGTTTCACTACATCGGAGATTTTTTTCTGGGGAATTATAAAAAAATGTTTTGCTCTTTTTTTTAAGTTCATAAAAATGTGCAAATCCAAACTGAAACTCGCTACTAGGAATCAGCGCTGAAGAAGTTCAGAAAAATGTGAAAATCGATGCTGAAACTGGTACCCAGAAGCCACTCTTGCTACTAGGACTGAGCACTGAAGAAAATTATTATTATTGTTATTTTTTTTAATAGGGGTGACCTTACTTTGCGTTTTTTTGATTATCGTGGCCATGTCTGGTCCACATTAACCACGATAATTGAGGTATTACTGAAGTTCGAATGCCTACTTTGGAACACAGACCTTGGTTTGAACGCAAATTTAAAAACTCCTAACTCAGGGTTAAAACTCTTATTTGGAAACTTAACCAGTCTTTAAACCAAACATCCAAAACGCATACTTTTATCGGAATGTGCAATCCAGCAGACGATCCTTTCGATTCATACAATATCTCCAAAATACCACGTGCGATGATTTTTCTTAAGATTTTCCCTTCAAAGTAACACATTTGTACTCCCTATTAAAACCATGAATATGGAGGTGAAAATTGCGAACCATCGGGCGGCTTATACGCGAGAAATTGTAAAATTCAACGATTTTAAGGCAAGTTTAAGGGTGCGGCTTATATGCAGAGGCGGTCAATATGTGAGAAAATACGGTAGATCTCATGTGGGGCTGGACCAGTTTATTTTTGGTCCAAAAAGTGAACTTACTTGCTGCCATTGATGGCGCTAGCGGCCCATACCATTTTGATTAGAGTAGGACGTTCATTCAATTGGGTTAGAAAGTACTTCCACCAGGTCTCCATGCGGGAGCAGTTCATCACCAGACCTGAATATAAAAAAAAAAAACGGGATGTGAAAATCAGATCAAGCTGGTGAACGGGTGGGTACTCATGTGTACCTTGTCCACAGAGGGCAGAACTCATCTGGCAAATGTATCACTCGTGAGTCCCAGACCTTACTGATGTAATATTCAGGCTAAATCTGATTATCCGACTAGTATTTGTCGCAGTGTTCCCTTCGTGGCTTTCCCCCGTGTGAGTCAAAAGCGTTGTAGCTCACGAACACCTGCCTGTCGCGTTCACCCGACACCGCTCTAGCTTATCCCGAGAGACCTCCCTTCTCACCCCACCGTGCAACAAAAGAGGCCAATATCCTGTTTGTTGTTACTTCTAATTTAAGCCTAACATTGCTTTTGTGTGTCAAACAATGCACTTGGGAGGCACCTCTGCTTTTGTGTTGACCCTTTTTTATTGACTGTTGAGCTGAGTCACTTCCAGGTGAAAGTAAATAAGTACACTGTGACCCCCCCTTCCTCTTACCCACACCGAACGGAAAAAAAATAAAAAAATCAGGTGACATCTGGTAAACAGCAGTCAAAGAAAGGCCTAAGGGTGCTGGCCTTCCTGTTGCATGGTCACATGGCCCATTGCGCTCTTTTGTTGCATATTCCTGCTAGAACACCAAGTCCAATGTCTTTCATGTTTTTATTTTTTATTTTTTTAATCAAGTTATTAAGTTAAATGGGCGACTGAGTGGTTAGCGCGTTGAGTTTGAATCTGTGAGGAGCTTGCATGTTCTCCCCGGGCCTGTGTGGGTTTTCTCCGGGTACTCCGGTTTCATCCCACATGGTACCCGGACGTTTCGTCGATGGACACTTGGTCGGGTAGCGCATCGAGTTTGAATCTGTGTGGAGCTTGCATGTTCTCCTCGGGCATGTGTGGGTTTTCTCCGGGTACTCCAGTTTCATCCCACATGGTACCCGGACGTTTCGTCGACGGACACTTGATCGACGGACACTTTGTCCCTGGCGACTGAGTTGTTAGCGTGTTGAGTTTGAATCTGTGTGGACCTTGCATGTTCTCCCCGGGATTGTGTAGGTTTTCTCCGGGCACTCCGGTATCATCCCACATGGTACCCGGACGTTTTGTCGACGGACACTTGGTCGACGGACACTTGGTCGACGGACACTTGGTCGACGGAGACTTGGTCGACGGACACTTGGTCGACGAACACTTCGTCCCCGGCGACTGAGTTGTTAGCGTGTTGAGTTTGAATCTATGTGGAGCTTGCATGTTCTCCCTGGGCCTTTGTGGGTTTTCTCCGGGTACTCCGGTATCATCCCACATGGTGCCCGGACGTTTCATCGACGGACACTTGGTCGACGGATACTTCGTCCTCGGCGACTGAGTGGTTAGTGCGTCGAGTTTGAATCTGTGCGGAGCTTGCATGTTCTCCCCGGGCCTGTGTGGGTTTTCTGTGGGTACTCCGGTTTCATCCCACATTCCCAAAATATGCATGGCAGGCTGATTGGTCACTCTAAATTACCTTTAAGTATGGGTATGAGTGTATATGGTTGTCCGTCTCCTTGTGCCCTTCGATTGGCTGGGCACCGATTCGGGGTGTCCCCCGCCTCTGGCCTGAAGTCAGCTGGGATGGCCTCCAGCACCCCCCCGCAACCCTTGAGAGGATAAAACAGTTCAGAAAATGAATGAATGCAAAAAAACAAGGAGTTCAATGAAGGTGAAATAAAGGACTGTCCTACATTAAGCAGAGCGTATGGCCGTCCTAACTATGAATAATTCAAAATCAGAAGCCTAACAAAAGAATAATATTACTAATGTATTTCATGTTCTAAAAAGACAAGAAACATTTATTGTAATTTGCATTATACTTTCCAATGCACAAAGAAAATATTAAACAACTATAGCAAGATTGATCCTTTCTGGTATGTATGTTTTATTACATTTTTTTTCCTTATGAGGACTCAACGTGATCCATCAGTTTGAAGGGAATGTGTCATTGGAAATGTTAGTGTAGGCTACCATCTGGTGGTCATTGGATGTAACAAAAATATATAAAAGATGTTGGATTGTAAGAGAATTTCCAAAGGAAATAAGCCACTTTCGAGCCTCTTCACAGGTATAAACCTGCCACAACATGATTCACCAGTTGACTTTCAGAATCCAGGATCGAATCCAGTTTAGCAAATACAAGTGTAAACGGTCATATGTCTCCTCCAAAGTATCCCGGCAACCTGTGATCGACCTTCATCCAAAATCAGCTGGAATAATCAAGGATGAATAGAATAAGAGGCATTTAAAACAGGAAGTATTAAAAAAAAATCTTAATTTCTGGGCCAACTCTTCCTACCAATGCGAGCCTTTTTCCCCCTCAAAGATGAAGGCGATAACTCAAATTGACTTTGGTGCAATTAATGTTCATCGGTCTTGGTGTAGCGATTGTACGTGTCAAGGTGGGCCCATCAATCACGTACAGGCTATTATATTATCAGAGCTCGGAGGTACGGTATATTTGACATAGAGGCCAAGTGGGCCAAAGCAGCTGCCCGGAATGTCATGCATTCCCCCAATATCTGCGCTTCAGCTGTAGGTTGTCCTCCTCTGGCAATCACTTTCATCCACAGACTGTGACCAGGAAGTGTTCCCCTCAGGGTTGACACATACACACATACACATACACATTTGTGCACCTCTAGCCTGCTGAATACTAATTCTGGGCTTCTGCCAGAGCAGCTTTGGTCTGAGCTTCTAATCCCTCCCTGTATGGCGGCAATCCCCCTTTAAATGTACCCTGGTGGTTGTGTGTTCACCAGTCCGTGCCCATCCGTGCTGGTCAAACACACGGAAGCCACGCCAGTGAGACGCATAACAGCGTATGCACAATGAAAAACACTGTTGGCCGAGCTTTTTAGCACCACTGAATAAGCAATGACGCGTTTATACACACGGCGCCGCTCATTTACGCCGCTAACACAGCATTAGGGACAATAACCTCCGTGTATTTGGTGTCTTGAACCTGATTAAAAAGAAAACAAACAACGAGTGGTGATTTGGGGGACTCCGAGTAGTCCGCCCAGCGGGGAAAATGAGCTAGGACCGCCTCTGCAGTAGGTATAATTATAATAACATTGCATAATTATAATCAATATCTGAATGAAATTGTTGCTATGATGTGGCGAAAATGAGTTTGACACCCATCATTGAAGTTCTTAGTTAGTTGCAGCAAATCTTATTTAAAGAAAAATGTATTCTTTTCACTGATCAAATCAAGACGACGCGATAAAACTGATGAATTAAATTAAAAAAACCCAAATTGAATTCATGGTAAGGATATAGCTAACTATGTCGTTGTGACAGTCAGACGTGCTGACCACTGAGCTAATAGCATAGGCTAGTTTTGACAGTTGATGTAATTTTTTGTTGTTGTTTTTTTTGTACACTTACCTGGCAACTGTGGATACTATAGTAGGTCAACACCATATATATATATATATATATATATATATATATATATATATATATATATATATATATATATATATAATTTATTTATTTATTTAGTAGTCAAATAAAAAGTGGAAAAATATGGAGTACTACTTTTAATCTAGTTTTTCTTTCATTAGAAAGCTAAATCAGTAAATATTTCATTTATTTATTTACTTTGAAAAACAAAAGGGGACAAAACATTTTCAGTTTTTATTATCTTTTGGTTTTACATTTGTAAAAATATTTTTTCTGTAAAAGTGGGGAAAAGCTATACAAATTAAGTTATTATAGATAAAAATATAAATTTCTTATAAAGTTTTCTTATAAAGAGAAAAAAAACACTAAATATTTCCCATTTGCTAAACATTTAAATGATGTTTTTTTATTGAAGGAAAGACAGTAAAAACAAACTGAAAATGTTTTGTCCCCTTTTGTTTTTCAAAGTAAATAAATAAATGAAATATTTACTGATTTTGCTTTCTAATGAAAGAAAAACAAGATCAAAAGTAGTACTCCATATTTTTCCACTTTTTATTTGACTACTAAATAAATAAATACAAAATTTAAATATATATATACACATACATACATATATATATACATATATATATATATATATATATATATATATATATATATATATATATATATATATATATATATACACATACATACATATATATACACATACATACATATATATACATACATATATATATATATATATATATATATATATATATATATATATATATATATATATATATATATATATATATATATATATAAAGCGCTACTTAATCCGACACAAATGTTATTATTAACACTATTAAAGGAACCCATCTCCAAAGAGGCTGTCAATACATGACAACTCTCCAATGTGGCTGAATTAAAACAATTCTACAAGAGTAAATGGGCCCAATTAGCATCTTTGGTAGTAGGACTAGTTTGGAATTTTTATTTCCCAGTACAAAAAAGGCCAAACAAACATGCAGGGTTCATCTTCTGATGCTCACTGAACTGATCTCTCACTTAAGCGAAGCTCAATACAAGTTTAGAGGATTATTGTTTTCTGTAAACATATCGCACGTTCACTTTATCTGTCAGCTCGCATGTTTTCCCCATTGTGCGCAACACATTCCCCCCCAAATCACCTTCATTAAAAATGTGTCTCATTACGTTAATGAGACGACTTCATTATCACTTAAACGACCTTGTCCCTGGCGTTAAACAAGGCCGGCTGTTTGCAACACAATGAGCCTCTTACGTAGGCTCGCACCGGGGGTCGCCCGTAAATAAATAAATATTCAAAAATGAAGACATCTAATCTGAAGTCTACGTACACGCAAAGGGTATTTTATTCAAAGCGGGGGTGGGCGGGGCGAGTCATAGTGTCAAAAAGATCGTTCGGGAAATTTCATCTTAACACTAGGAACCATAGGGGATACAGTTTTTGACCTTAGACCACTGTCACTGTCACTGTCACAATTATGCAAACAATTTGTGGAAAAAAAGGCCCCTTTTTCATACCACTGGATGTCCTTCAAGCAAAATCCACACATAATTTAACATTTTCAATCTTCCCCTCCTCCTTCAAATGAGAAAAAATGTTATAATAATAATTAGATTAGATTAGATTACCATATTCATCCCGTATTCGGGAAATTTCATTGCCACAGTAGCAAGAGGGTGAGAATACAGACACAGGAAAAGACATTTAGACATAAATAAATAAGTTAATAAATAAATGAATATATAATATATATATATATATATATATATATATATATATATATATATATATATATATATATATATATATATATATATATATATATATATATATATGAATAGTTGAATAAATAAGTATTGCTGAAAAAAAATATTTCCACGACAACGCACTCTTAACCGAACAAACAAATTTAAATGAACTTGGATTAATATATACAGACACTCAAACATACGGTTAATGTAACTTTACACAAAACTGAATTCTAATTTTGTTTTAAACTTTTTTTACCTTCGTTTTCCGGGTTAGCGGTTTGCCACGCCTCCACCCTCACGTTCACTATCGATGGGCTGTTTGCTGTTGTACTCCCTTCAAAATTTCTGAAAATGATGCACACAGATGTCCTCACAATAGGATAACGCACGACCACTTGCCAACGAGAAGTAGTCTTGAATGCGCGATCGCGGGAGCTAACAGGCTAAGGAAGGAATAACAACCTACCCACGTATTAATTGTGGGTAATGACGTTTTATTCTGAGAAAGGGTGCCATTGCCTATGGGTGTTGTGTGCACGAGTATATTTCATTACCCAGAAAGCCCTCTTTTTGCCCGAGCATGCGCGGGGTGCGTTTCCTGGTCGAAACTCGTCTGAATAAATCGTTCAGTCCTCATAGATTCAGTAGTTATACACAAAAGAGATGTGGCAAAAAAAGACAGTGCGCTACAATGATAAACAGCCTCTCATGTCATGGCCACCTGGCTTGGTCGCATCTCCAAATTTTGATCGTATCGCGAGCGAATTTTTCGATCGAAATTTTCATCGTACCACGAGCATGTCGTACCACGAGGTACCACTGTATGTATGTATATATATATATATATATATATATAAATATATATATATATATATATATATATATATATATATAAAATATATATATATATATATATATATATATATATATATATATATAAATATATATATATATATATATATATATATATATATAAATATATATATATATATATATATATATATATATATATATATATATATATATATATATACACAGAACATAATAATAATAAATAATTGCTATTATGCTAGGCAAATGCTCGCCAAATATGTGGCAATACAAACCTTTCGTATTGAGATTTTATAACAAAAAAAAATGCTTTTTCAGCCATTCTCACTGCAACCCCTTAGTTTAGTATGTCCATACTTCTATGAACGGGACCTCCATTACTCACCGCCAGTCATAAAGACTGCCGATAGGACATCCGTCTCCAATACTGCCTTACATTAGCTTGTCAAGCGTAGTAAATAGACGCGTCTTGGAGGAGGCATTTGTCTGGCCAGCCATGTTGTCGTTGTCCATCTTTTCGCAAAGCATGGATTGACAGAGAATTTCTTGTACCTGTCAACTGCTCTTGTGCATATTTCTAAAGTCTATTTGGAATTTTGCAGGCTTACAAGTGGCCCTTTGTCTGTGTCAGTCCACTGGGACACATTCATTGATCTGTCCCCCCCCCGTCTGTACTCTCCTTGTCTTTTCCCCACATCCCGCCATTTTCCGAGCCGCACACTGAAGGGCTCCCGCCGTCCATACCAATTAGCGGTAGTTAAATGGCCGTGGCACTGGGCTACAGATGACTACATTTCCCACCGCGCAAAGAGGACGATCGCCTCCCGTTATTAATGGCGCTGCCAGGGAAAAGACGGATGCTGAGCGCTGCCCGCTGAACCGGCCGTTGGATTCGTTCCAGTTCCCTCGTAACCAACACTCCTCTTACTAAAAAGGTCAAATCTTGAATAGGCGAGGACATTTTCATCTCGCAGTTTATGCGTCGGACCCCATTGCCTGGTTGCGAGTGAAACATGATGTGATTGGCCGCACGTTATCTTTTAACAGATACACTTTGAAATCAGGGTGAAGATGAAGACAAGGTGAGTCAGGGTTGACTGATCGATCTTGGCGGACTGTTAATAGTTTTAATGGAGGAAGGTAAGACTTCCTGTTTGCCCGCTTAGGTGTGGGTATGTGCGTTTCATAAAGATTTATCGATCAAGTGCCATGGGGGTTAATGCACAGCGTTTTCGAGTGCTAAGGGCGCGGGGCAACCAAAGTCATTTCAGGAAAAAGGGCCGCTGGCGAGGGATCGGCCAGTTTAATCCCTAAATCAAGAGGATGGAGTGGAATGTTGCTCGCCGCATTCGTCCAGTTCGAATTTTGCAGAAAGTGATTCGAACGCTTGTCTTGGAATCAGTTGGTGGATCGCACGTTTGGAATAAATTGGGGTGAAAATTTGAATGAAATATGTTGGAATTTGACCTTTGAATAAAAGCTCGGATCACTGAAAAGGACACAAAGTGGTACCTCGAGATACAAGCTTCATTTGTTCCGGGACTGAGCTCGTATGTCGATTTACTGGTAACTCAAATGAACGTTTCCCATAGAAATGAACTAAAAACAAACTATCTCATTCCAACCCTCTGAAAAAACACCCAAAACAGGATATTGGATTGGAAAAACATTTTTATTTGTTCTAATTTGCCATCTATTAACAAAGTAACAAATAACTGGTGGTTTAATAGTACTGAAATGTGTTTAATAGTATACTAAAATTAGACGGATTTTGCGGAGGGGAGAGAGACCCTGGGGGGGGGGGGATTGCACGGCAACGCGCTCGTAACATAACATAAACAAATTTAAATGAACTTGGATTACGATGCAGACACACTCAAAAATAAGTTTAATCTAATTTTACACTTTTCTTCTCCTGGGTGGGCTCTTTTTGCCCCGCCTCCACCTTGACTTTCAGATGCAACCTATTGAGGGTTGTTTGCTTTCGGACGTTTGGTCGCTGGACGTTTGGTCGCCGGACGTTTGGTTGCCGGACGTATGGTCGCCCGGACGTTTGGTCGCACATAATTTTGAGAGCTGGTTTCAAAAGTAGATATTTAGATATTAAACTCTCTCTCATGAATATAATTTTGAGAGCTGGTTTCAACAGTAAACTCTGTCATGTTGTCAAACGTCCGGGCGACCAAATGTCCGGGCGACCAAACGTCCGTGCGACCAAACGTCCGGCAACCAAACGTCCGAGTACCGTTTGCTTTTGTATTCCCTTCAAAATATTCCCAAAATGAGGCAAGAGACAGTGGCCATAATGTTCGTATGAGCAGCCTCTCGCGTCCGCTGTCTGCTCGTATATCAAAATGTGTCTCGTATCTCAAGATAAATATTTGCTCAAAATTTTACTCGTATCTCAAATTGCTCGTATGTCGGGGCACTCGTATGTGCCACTGCAGTGGCTTGTAGGCTCATAGCTGGCGATACGATTTAAATCAGTATTCACAGCTCGATTTGAGCCCAATCAGCACACTCCTCAGCTATTTTGGCAGATTACAAGGCATGACAGCTAGGTGGTGCCAACTATTGGATGGGAGTGGAAGTGCAAGCCCCTATTTTTTTCCAGCAACAATAGTTTCAAACACAATATAATACAACCCTGGAAAATAAATATATACATCTGATAAGTCAAACAACAAACGCCTAATAAAAATAAACGAGAAAATACGGTCAAATGCTGTACAGAAAAGTTAAAAAAATTGTTGGTGGTCTTCATTCTCTATCATTAAACTTCCTACCGTTAAAGATGCTGGATATGTATTGACATTTGCTTTTTAATCCTGTAATAAAATTGGCAGACATCTTTTCTCATCATCTGGCAAGCCTACTATCTTAATCACAATACTCATCTTAACATAAGAAAGATTTCACTTCCATTTTAATTGAGTATTCTGAGCTCATGTAGTGCTCTAATTACCAACAGTTGTTGTTTGAAATGCCAAGAACGTGGCTTTTGAAAGCCAGCGATTGCACTGTTGTTCTTTTTCAGTCGACTGGTGCCGATTAATCACCTTGCTAACGGTAAAGGAAAAGCCAATTTAATGGCCCTTATAACACAAAACTAAAAAGGTGAAAAGATTAATATAGCTGTTCATGCTTTCAGTCCATGACTGGATGAAAACCTTCTGAGCAGTGGCGGAACACATTTGTACAGGGCCTGAGTACAATGGGTGTAAAAGCCCCCCTCCCTACACAGTGGTACCTTACTTGTATGCCTCTACTTACAAAATATTCAGGTTACGAATAGCCAAAATGTAAAATTACAAAAAATAAAATCTCCCAAAATATCAAAAATCCCTTGAAACATGAATACACTATCTTTATTTCATTTTGAAATGACCATGATATGTTCCAGCACCTTGCTGGCCTCCCATTGGCTAGGAGGGGATGCACATCTTCACGATGCTTTTTGTGTTCATCGTCTGTGTTTTCAACTGTGTTTTGTAACTTTTTCCGAGAGTACTTAAAGCAGCAACTTTATTCTTTTCTTTTTCTTTTTGAGCCCCAAGAAAGTTCGTTGGATTCATAAATTTAAGTTGTTAACTAGTTTGTTTACGTGCGTAAGTACGTATTTATTGGGCTGTCGCCAAATGTTTGTGTTTTGTTGGTAGTTTATTCGGTACACGGTCGATTGGTTGCCGATCTTTTGGTCGCCGGTCTTTTGGTCGCCGGTCTTTTGGTCGCCGGTCTTTTGGTCTCCCGGAAGGTAAGTGATAATTTCCAATTAAATCGTTGCTCAAATTCCCTAAATACAAACTGCGAATTACTATTTAGTCATACTTAATGCCCTAGTAATTATTAGGCTAAAGAAAAGCTCCAAATTTCCCGGACTTTTATTGTTTTTTGTTGGAGAACTTGTTAAGACTTGACTGACGTAGCTTCTTAAAGGGACAACGCATGTACATACAAACTCTTATACACTCACACATCGGCTCAGTGAAACTGCTGATGGCCATTGTTGGCTTTTATTGATGCGTAGACCGTGTTGTTTTACCTTGTTTTGTCACCTCTCTTTTGGTCGTCGGTCTTTTGGTCGTCGGTCTTTTGTGCGCCCGTTGTTGCGGTCGGGCGACCAAAAGATGGCGACCAAAAGACCGGCGACCAATAGACCGGCGACCAATCGACCGCACACGGTTTATTCAGGACCGTGTAACCAATGATGGAATTGACAGGTAAAATGTGTCTCTACTTACAAAAAATCCAAGTTACAAAACCACTTCTGGCACAAATTAATTTTGTAAGTAGAGGTACAGCTGCAGTTATAAAGAGTTGTCACTCTTGGGGCGCTACAAACACCCACCAGAGCAGTTTTTAGGGGAGGGTGGCTATTGACTTTTCATTTGGAGGCACCCTTCATAAAATACAGATTCGAAAGTATTGTGTGTGTGTGTAACACAAAATTATTTGTCTGCACCACCTTAGGTTTATTTTATACTTGCCATTCACCCAACCACATCCCCCATACCACCCTAAAACCGGAGCCTTATCCCCCAAGACCCTCCCCAATTTCCGCCCCTGCTTCTCAGATTTTCCTAGGGGCCTTAGGGAGTTGCCTATTGCAAATCTTGAGTAGCAGCGTTGCTTGCAGCGCACACTTCCACTTCAGGGCGCCCATAAAATTAACAGTGGCTATAAAATACACACTAGCAAAGTATGCTTCTAATGGCACCTGGAAGCCCGCAGGTCATTGACAGAGGACATTATCCAGTAAAATGGCCTTGATGCATCCCCAGATAAGCGAATTTGTTGACTTCTCGTTGAGCATTATCTCGATAATGGTCGAGGAACCGTGGAAATCGGGCGAACCGCCTTAGTTCCTTCCTTTGGATGAGGACAACATATTTTCTAGTCTTGGCCACCGTGATATGGCACATCATATATTCTTGCCTTTTATGTTATATAAGTGCTGCAGTGGTCTCTGCAGCTCATTATTTTTATGTATGTGAAGATCTGTGGTTGCCTGGAAGCTGTCCATCAGATTGTCAGTTTCCAAGGCAATTGCAGTTACTGTAAGGAAGTACAAATCTGGGACACTTTACCAAATAATTACATATAAATAAATGAACTCTTATCGTGCCCTATCATTGGCTTTCATTGACGCCACTGGACGTCCAATCCACTTTGACTGAGAGAGGTTGGAAGCAAATGGCAGCAAATGGCAATAAATACATTTTTTTTACTGGTATTGGGGTTTATAACCAGTGTGTATGTTTTTGTAGTTATTTGTTTTAATGTTAGGGAATTTTGTTTGTGACATTTTATTATATTAGTAATTATGCATACAAATATATTTATAAAAATATACATTTACCTATTAGCCTCTAGTATTGCTAAATTGTAAATAATTGTTTTAGTGGTATTGGCGGTCCTAACGGATGTGTATTTTTGGAGTTATTTGTTTTAATGTTATTGATTTTTGTTTGTGTTATTTTATCATTTTAGTAATTATGCATAAAAATATATTTTGAAAAATATTAATTTACCTATTAGCCTCTAGTATTGCTAAATTGTAAAAATATATCAACCACCACTAGATGTTCAATTAATTTCCAGTGAACGGTAAAAAATAATAATCAAAGTTTTAGTGGTATTGGCGGTCATAACGGGTGTGCATTTTTGTATTTATTTGTTTTAATGTTATTGATTTTTGTTTGTGACACTTTATCATATTACTAATTTTGAAAAATATTGATTTACCTATTAGGCGCTATTGCTAAATGGTTAAAATAAATCAACCGCCACTAGATGTTCAATTTAATTGCAGTGAATGGTAAAAAAAGAATCTAATTTTTAGTGTTTTTGGCGGTCATAACGGGTGTGTATTTTTGTAGTTATTTGTTTTAATGTTATTGATTTTTGTTTGTGATATCTTATTATATTAGTAATTATGCATCAAAATATATTTTGAAAAATATTAATTTAGCTATTAGCCTCTAGTATTGCTAAATTGTAAAAATATATCAACTGCCGATGTTCAATTCATTTGCAGTGAATGGTAAAAAATCAATCAATCAAAGTTTTAGTGGTATTGGCGGTCATAATGGGTGTGTATTTTTCTATATATTTGTTTTAATGTTATTGATTTTTGTTTGTGACACTTTATCATATTACTAATTTTGATTGATTTACCTATTAGCCACTATAGCTAAATTGTTAAAATAAATAAACCGCCACTAGATATTCAATTTAATTGCAGTGAATGGTAAAAAAAAGAATCAAATTTTTAGTGTTTTTGGCGGTCATAACGGGTGTGTATTTTTGTAGTTATTTGTTTTAATGTTATTGTTTTTGGCTCATTCACATTAATTTGTAATGATGCATAAAAATACATTTTGAAAAGAATATTGACTTACCGCACAGCTACTATTGACAGCAATAATCCATTTCAAGTGGGAGGGCTGGCCACCTTCCCAATTCCAATAAATTGGACATCTAATAGCCACAAGCTCATTGAAATTCCAAGCCGAAGAGCGACATGATTGGACGTCCATCATCGTGAGCAGCCCTGTAATACAGACAATACGACGGTTAAATTGAGAGCGCAAAAGTAGACATCGTATTTAGGGTCATGTAGGCCACATTTGTAGATCAAATAGTTTATTCAGGAAGCTCCAATTGAACAATTTACTGAGCTGGAATTGCACACTTTGAACCACTTGGTTTGAAAATAGAACATTTCCAAGTTAAATGAGGAGATTGAGCTGATAAATTGGCCGGTCTGGGTCGCTCACAGCATGAAAAGAAGCTCCTCAAAGGGCCAAAGCACCCACCTTATTATTAGGAAGGCGATTTAAACGTGCAATTTATAGCACGACCGCAAGGGGGCGTTGAAAGCTTGTTGCATACTTTATTGAAAACGTCTCACCAAGGGGGTTTATGTCATTTCATTGTCTGTCTGTCATAGGCTACAGTAGCTTGAATGCAGTCTTGAGAGAACAAAACAACAGCCGGAATTTTTGGAATGTGTTTCTATTTTATCTACATCGGCCTTCTGCACTATTTTTCTATTAATATTCAATTATGGAGAATAAAATCAAGGCAGGGTGGCCCGGTGGAGCGAGTGGTTAGCGCATCGGTCTCATAGGTCTGGGGTCCTGGGTTCAAATCCAGGTCGGTCCACCAGTGTGGAGTTTGCATGTTCTCCCTGGGCCTGCGTGGGTTTCTTCCGGGTACTCCGGTTTCCTCCCACAATCCAAAAACATGCATGGTAGGCTGATTGGACACTCTGAATCACAGGTGTCAAAGTGGTGGCCCGGGGGCCAAATCTGGCCCGCCGGATCATCAGTGCTGACTTTCTGTTTTGGGATCAAATTAAAATGAAGAGTGTAGATGTATATTAAATTTCCTGATTTTCCCCCTTTTAAATCAATAATTGTAATTTTTTAATCATTTTTTTCTGTGTTTTTAGTTCAAAAATCCTTTTGTAAAATCTAAAAAAATATATTAAAAAAAGTTAAAATAAACATTGTTTTAGATCTATAAAAAACTGAATATCCAGTTCTTTTAATCCATTTAAAAAAAATAATCTAAATATTATATCTAAAATGGTCCGGCCCACATGAGATCTAATTGGCATGAATGTGGCCCGCGAACCAAACGGAGTCCGACACCCCTGCTCTAAATTACCCCTAGGTATGGGTGAGTATGGATGGTTGTCCCACCTCTGGCCCGGAGTCAGCTGGGATAGGCTCCAGCACCCCTTGAAAATCAAGGCACTGACCTAAAAAAGGGTTAATGCTGTACATGCTGCACATATTGCATACATACATACACAAGTACATGAAAATATAAAAAAATGAATAGCCATATCTTGTTCACATTTTATTTTTGCTTCCGAGTGGGAATCACCTGATTTTCCCAATCTGACAATATCGAGTCCCAATTTAATACCGGGGAAATGTATTAAGGTGAAGAAAAATGGCAATCATTTTTTAGCGATGCCCACGATCCGAAATTGGATCGGAGTTTACACGGGCCCAATCGCATCTTTTTCAGAGGATTGGAATCAAGTAGAAAAAAATTGCGTAAAAAAAAAAAAAATGTAAAATTTTTTAGGGCACTGACAGATCCGTGTGCGGTCGATTGGTCGCCGGTCTTTTGGTCGCCGTCTTTTGGTCGCCGGTCTTTTGGTCGCGGTCTCTTGGTCGCGGTCTTTTGGTCGCCCTGACCACGACAACGGGCGACCAAAAGACCGGCGACCAAAAGACTGACGACCAAAAGACCGGCGACCAAAAGACCGACGACCAAAAGACCGGCGACAAAACAAGGTAAAACAACATGGTTTATGCATCAATAAAAGCCAACAATGGCCATGATCAGTTTCACTGAGCCGACGTGTGAGTGTAGAAGAGTTTGTATGTACATGCATTGTCCCTTTAAGAAGCTACGTCAGTCAGGGTCTTAACAAGTTCTCCAACAAAAAACAATAAAAGTCCGGGAAATTTGGAGCTTTTTTTAGCCTAATAATTACTAGGGCATTAAGTATGACTAAATAGTCATTCACAGTTTGTATTTAGGGAATTTGAGCAACGATTTAAATGGTAATTACCACTTACCTTCCGGGCAACCAAAACACCGGCGACCAAAAGATCGGCGACCAAAAGACCGGCGACCAATCGACCGTGTACCCTTTAACACGCGCTTTTCCTGCATCTCAAAATTCACTAGACAACATGGCTACTGAAAAATGAGGAGATAAAGACTCCGAGCCTCACAAATGAAGACCTATTTTCCAGCTGGTGGTGTGCCTTGATATTTTCGTAACGCAAAAAGTGCGCCGCAGCTCAATAACGGGGGGAAACACACGAGATAGATGGCACAAAATGATTCATCCTTTTGCAAAGAACTGCGTCACTAACAAGCCACCTTTCTGATAAAGCTGAACATGGTCGTGTGACTGAGTTTTGCCGGCCGGTGACTTGGCAAAGATCCAGTGTCCTCTCAAAGACACGAGGGGGGTGTTAAGTCTGCAACAAGAGGTGTTATAAATAACCTTGTTCTTTTGGAAGAAAAAAAAAAGAGTGATTACAGTGGTACTCTTTAAATCCTCGCCCTGGGGGGGCTTCATCAGGGGAATGAAATGCCCTTGCACTCGCAGTGATGTGTGGCTCCGTTCCTTAATCGATAGATTGAGATTCGAGCGTTTTGTACTTCTGACTGGGAGCAACAACAAACTCTTTTCTTCGCCCACCACCATCGATTGGAACTGCTTTTATTTTAAGAACCGACACGTTACATCTTCACTTCCTATTGGTTAGACCAGGGGTGTCAGGGTTGCGGCCCACAGCCGGGAAGTGGCCCGCTAGGGGCTCTGATCTGGGCCGTGGGGTTGTTCTGCCGGTACACGGTCGATTGGTCGCCGGTCTTTTGACCAAAAGACGGCAACCAAAAGACGGGGACCAAAAGACCGGCGACCAAAAGACGGCGACCAAAAGACCGTACACGACACGGGGCATCCAGTTCTGCCGTTTTGTTTTAAACTTGAAAAAGCAAACCCAAAGAGTTTAAGCCTTTAACTAAGAAGTCATTTGTTTTCAGCATTTATTTTCAGGTTTCATGTATTTACAAGAAAATGGTCAAAATGACCTTACAGCCTCTTTAATTGATCTAAAAGTAGCGTATTTTCCGGACAATAAGTCACACTTTTTTTTCCTATATCATTTTGCCAGCCCTGCGACCAATACTCAAGTGTGACTTAAATACGTATTTTTTCCTCTCTCGGACCAATGAAAGTCTATTTTCTCCAAGATGCCTGCAGAATTTGACTGAAGGTCCCTTGATGATTAATGAACGTTCGAACTCCCCCAAGGAGTTCCATAAATTTCTCAGGCAGATTGCTGCAAAGACCCATTTATTTCATTGAGACACAATCAATAATTTGATGGCCATCCTAAAGGCTACAATTAACGTGGCAAATTGTTAGCATCTCTAAAATACAACATGGGAAATGTAAACTACAGAAAAAGGTTTAGATACATTTTTTTGCCAAGCGATAGTTCAGTAATCTGTCTATCCACATTTTAATAATCTATACACACAGTTAACTATTTTAGCATACCATTAAGCACCTTCATAATTCATTCATTCATTTTCGGAACCGCTTTATCCTCACTAGGTTCGCGTGGGGTGCTGCAGCCTATCCTAGCTGACTTAGCGGCAATTTAGAGTATCCAATGAGCTTATAACAGTGGTGGGCCGTCAGGGCCTTCAAAGCCTTCTCTGCTGGCCTAAGAAATATCTGAATCATATATTATATTTTGTCCATCAATACTTATTAAATCATTCCAAATTGTCTGTTAGCTTCCTTTCTTTGTTGCTTTACCCCTTGGTTGCACTGATTCCAGATGTGTGTTTTCATATTGAAGCATTTAAGCAATCACATTTCAGCCATTATTTGTTGCCAGGGTCAGAAATCTGCCTCAAGGCCTTCACAATCAGTTCTGCAGGCTCTGCTGCATTAAACAAGCATCAATAAGACTGTTGCTTTAACCAATCAGAATTCGATTTGGTGACACCAGGCCTTCTTGCAGGCGTAGGGATACGTCATTGCCTTCTCGCAGTCGTAGGGATACGTCATCGCTTTCACCAACTATGATTGGCTAGTGATAGAGTAGGCGGGCCAAAGCCAGAGTGAGCCAGCCAGTGAGCAAACTCAACCCACAATGGCCGACAGAGGGAAACAAATGGATTCGGTTGCAGATTTGCTGGAAAAGCCATTTTCAAGACGGACATTTCAAGAAAAAAAAGCTGGACATCATTAAGAAAGGTCGGACACCTCCAAAGCAAGCAAGCCTGTCGCAATCGGGAACGAACATTTTCAGCACTAAATCAAATAAAAACGTATGCCAGAAATACGACAGGACAGCCTCGACTTTCAGCATTAGCTTCGATGGCGATAGAAAAGAAGGAGGAAAGAAAGGAGGATGGATATTGTGTACAGTTAAAAGGGATTTTTGGTGAGTAAAATATGGCTATATTCCTAAATAATATTTCAATTGTATGAGGTTATTATTGATGATTTTTTATGTGTCGCAGCTGTAGCTGCAGGAGAGGTTTTATAGCCATAAAATAGTTTTTGAGGGTTGGATTGATTCGTTGAAGGCGCTACGAGAGAATCCACGGACGGCCACTGGTTTATAATGCATGTCTTTGGAATGTGGGAGGAAACTGGAGTACCCGGAGAAAACCCACGCAGCCCCGGGGAGAACATGCAAACTCCACACAGGTGGACCGACCTGGATTTGAACCCAAGACCCCAGAGCTGTGAGGCCGACGTGCTAACCACTCAAGCCGCCAATCTTTATAATTAGTTTGAAAATTTAGAACATTTAATACGTTAAGTGAAAGTACATTTTCTTTTTCAGTAGACATGGAGGTACTGAAAATATTCTTTGTACTAGGATGTCAATTTCCTGCACTTTGATCATTTTGTTTGGGGCACAGCAATTTTAGCAAGTGAGCTTTTCCCACAATGCCTTGTAGGCATTTTGGACCATCACAGGCTGTACTTGTTGGCCTGTCCTTTTTAGACAGAACTCACAAAGAGCGAATTTTGTCCCTACCGCATGTGCATTCGCACAGTTGTTATGCCTTTACGCTCTCTAAAGATCACAAAAGGAACGATGCTAGGCTCCACACTTGGCTTGAAGCTCATTACACATACGCCGTGTTCTGCCAGTCTTATGTCTTTTCGCACCTCAGAAATCAGCAATTTTGCAGTTCCGCTTCAAATAGGAGGACGGAAAAATTCACGGAAAGCTCGTTTTGACGGCCAGTGCAAAGAGTGTTGCAAGATTGGGAGGTTGGAGTGGAAGAAAAATAAACTGAAAGGCTTGATGAAATAAATGTAGGCTTCTTTTGAGAAACTTGGGATCTTTTCGAAGAAACAGTTTTCATTAGTTTTGGTCATTGCTTTTCTCCATTCATCCATGTAGATCTATGTGTATATTTCTATATTTATTTATCTATTTATATATTTATTAATGTATTTTTATATTTCTAGATTTATTCCTTTATTTATTTAATTACTTATTAATTTATTTATATATATATTTATTTATTTATTTATTTATTTATTTATTTATTTATTTATTTATTTATTTATTTATTTATTTATTTATTTATTTATTTATTTATTTATTTATTTATTTATTTATTTATTTATTTATTTATTTATTTATTTATTTATTCATTTATTCATTTATTCATTTATTCATTTATTCATTTATTCATTTATTTATTTATTGATTTATTGATTTATTTATTGATTTATTTATTTATATATTTATTTATATATTTATTTATTTATTTATGTCTATAATGTCTTTTCCTGTGTCTGTATTCTCACCCTCTTGCTACTGTGACAATGAAATTTCCCGAATACGAGATGAATAAAGTTACCTAACCGAACCGAACCGAACCTAACCTAACCTAACCTAACCTAACCTAACCTAACCTAACCTAACCTAACCTAAATACAGTGGTACCTCTACTTACGAACTTCATTGCTTCTAGAAGTGGGTCCGTAACTTGAATTATTTTCTAGGTACAAGATATTTTACGGTTTACTTTTTTACGAATAAAACTTATTTTGTATGAGGGTTGATAAAATGTTGGCTTGTTTTGAGAAACCTGGGTCTTTTAGAAGAAACAGTTTTGATTCGTTTAGTCATTGCTTTTGTACATTACTAGAATTACAGTCGTACCTCTACTTACGAAAAGTATTGACTCCAGAAGCGAGTCCGTAACTTGGATTTTTTTCTCGGCACAAGCGTATTTTACGGTACAAAAAAAACTGCTTGGAACGCGTATGAAGTATGCAGTATTTCGCATTAAGAAAAAAGAATTTTGGCATGAATCTAACGTCCTACTGACACTAACCTCGTGTTGTTTGTATATGATCTGTATAGTAAGCACTGTCACGAGACGGGCAATTTATGGAGGCACGCTGCTTTTCTCTGACATGCTGCCTCTTTGCCGGGGCCCTCAGCATGACTCATTCGCCCGTGGGAGTCCGCCTGTTCTGTGCGTGAGACGGACCGGACCGGTGCATGTCACCGTGCCTCCAGCAGGAGCGGAATAAGGCTCACGGAAAACTGTCACTGCGAGGGAAGCAGCCGGAGCCGTTTGCCTTTCACACGGAATCTCGGAGATGCTATTGTGTGGAGTTTGCGTGACTCCTACGGCACCGAGTTTGCGCTACACTGTCACTATTCGCTTACGTTTTTATTGGCGACTAAAGCGAGCAGCGGCAGCCTCAAGCGAGCGCCTTCAAATTCTGACTTTTCAAGTCATTTTGGATTCCACTGTAAATTCTTCTGTAAACTGCTGCCAGAAAAATTCACACTCTTTAGCCGTTCATATGCACTACTGCATTTTCCGGATTCTAAGTCGTACTTTTTTCATAATTTGGCAGGGGCTGTGACGAATACTCTCCCAGTCAAAGTGGATTGGACGTCCAGAATTGTCAACGGCAATGCCAATGAGCTTGCATGTCCACCCGCACTCTGCCAGTGGTGATATTTCACTGTTTATGTAGTTGGCGTACACACCCTACACACCCTCCGGTGGATACACAAGCAAATAAAGGGTTTATTGTTCTAGTCCAGTGGAGTGAACTGGGCTTTACTGCTCGGTAAAATTGTGGTGGCTATTTTCTTTTCTTATTGCTCTCAAAGAAAAGAAAACGAATCAAAAAAAACCCCAAACAAACAAAAAACTCCCACAAAAGATTGTTTTAATGTCTAAATCAGCTATTTTCAAATTCTGTTCTCCCAGGGAAAACATGCAAGGGCCAGCCTGAAATCCTACCACTTTCATTTGTTAACAGATAATAGTTAACTTTGCGGATTCACCACCTATAGTATCAGGACACGAATACAAATATGAAATTAAATTGGGAATTGCCATTTAAAAGTCCAAGTAATATTAAATAGACAGCATAAAAACACTGTCCCTACAACGCGCTCATCCACGTATTGCCGTGAGTAATGGACCCCATTAACCGTGATAAATGAGGTATTACTGTAATCGGTATCAGGTAAGATTTTTTTTTATTTAAAAATGCCCAGTAAAAATTGTTTGGACGTCTATCACGTCTAAAATCAACAACTCGGTGGTCAGAGAAAAAACAAAACACAAACATAAATCACACTTGACTGTTAGCAGTTGCCTATTTAGCCTGTTTTTCTCCATTTAACTATTGTTACTGTAAATTATGTTTTTGCTTGGTTTTTGATCAAAAAAATAAATCGAACTTCCTAAAAATGTGACTTTTACTCCAGTGCGACTTATATAAATACTTATTTCCTTTCCATTGTACATTATCCGTCTGGTACGACTTATTGTCAAAAAAAAATGCAGTATATACCAAAAGCAGTTTTAATGCATATCAGTGTTGTTTGAAGGTTTTACCCCAAACCATCCCAACCAAAAAAATAAAAATAAAACATTTCTCCAAAAAGAAATTAAAGCTACTTTCACCCCTGATATTATCCTCAAGTTGATTTAAATAGAGTATCAAACACATTAACATGAACTTAAATTTTACTTACTCGTTTGAAAATACAAACAATTTAATTGACTTGTCAATGCATCCGTCCGCACAAGTGAATGGAAGTGACGTTTTGGATATAACACTATAAAAGATGACCTGCAGTATATTACAGCTATTCTCATCATCTATCCAGTACATCAAGCCTCTGGTCACATTCTGCCCCAGTGTCAAGGACCCATGGTCGATCATTCTTGCAAATTAGACATGTATCCAATGTGAAGGCGATGATAGGGCTCACCATACACGGTTTAATGTGACACTTGCAATTCCCAGGTTGATAAACTATATGTGACAGAGCTGCTAAATGTCAAAAATCACATTTCGTAGTGGGTAAATAGCATTTTCAGATTTTGTGACCCTTATCTTATCTCATTTTATAATGCTTTTCAAATAGTTTCCTTTTTTTTCGCCCAATATTACCCACATTTTTGTTTTAGCGAACAACGTCGAGACTGCTTGAAACATCTGCTGAGAATGCACACGCCATTGAAATGGAGGTGAATTTTCAAAATAATTCAATGTTTTGAGAACATGCCAAATGCAAAACTTATTTAGAACATGACGTTGCGTTCTAAAGTGAGTCGTCATGGTAAGTTAAAATGGCTAGCCAAAAAACGAAAACTTTCAACCTTTTTTTTCATGCAAATAGCTAAAAATAAAAAATTGCTGATTTTTTTTCCATGCAAATAGCTAAAAAAATACATTAAAAATCTTTGCTGGATTTTCTTTTTCATGCAAATAGCTAAAAAAAAAATCATTGCTGGATTTTTTTTCCATGCAAATAGCTGAAAAATAAAAAATAATTGCTGGGTTTTCTTCTTCATGCAAATAGCTAAAACAAATAAACAAAAAAATCATTGCTGGATTTTTTTTCATAGTTTTCATACAAAAAGCATATCTAGCAGTTTGGTATAAACTGGTAAAAAGATTTATAGTTTTGACGCTGTAATGTATTTCTTTAACTTTCTTTAACGCAACGTCATGTTCTAAAAAAGTTTTACATTTTGCATGTTCTCAAAACATTGAATTATTTTGAAAGTTAACCTCCGTTTCAAAGACGTGAATTGCTGAATTTTTTTCCATGCAGATAGCTAAAAAAATACATTAAAAAATCTTCATGCAAATAGCTAAAAACAAATAAACAAAAAAATCATTGCTGGATTTTTTTTCCATAGTTTTCATACAAAAAGCATATCTAGTAGTTTGGTATTAACTGGTAAAAAGATTCATAGTTTTGACGGTGTAGGGTATTTCTTTAACTTGCATTGGTGTGGATACATTGTAAAGGCACAAGACACATTTTTCTATTCTATTCAATTTAGGTGCCAAATCATAATAGCAACTGGTACAAAGTCTCATGGGTAAGTTTGGCAGCTAGCATCTCGTCTATAATTGTAACCCTATTATAACCTGTCAACTCATGAGAATCATTTGAGAAGCACTTCCTAATTTCATCAAGTGGACAGATTTACAATGCAATTACAACTACAGTGGCTGCGTTAAATGTATAACGCAATTTTCCCTTTTTATCGCATATATTGTGAATGGATCCAGTGCATATTTATCGAGGACTTTTTATAAAAAGGACAGTTTGAGATCTGTTCGAAGAATTGGAGAGTTTAAGATCTGCGTGTCTTTCGTAAATGAGGACTATAACTTGCACTAGCCAAAGAATGGGCAATAAAAGGGAAAAAATATACATAAGTCGCATTGGAGTATGTACAAGTTGCATTTTTTAAAATTTATCAGAAACCAAGAACAAACATTATATAGTTAAAGTAGAAACACACAAAATACACACTTGTTAATATAACATATGAACAGTTTTGGGGAAAATTTTAGCTTAAAAAACACAACATAACAAGCTGTTGGCAGTCAGAGTGAAAAAATAAGCGAATATATAAGAAGCAGGCCCAACCAAACAATGAAAAAAGTACAAATTATAGTCCTGCAAAATATGGCATATAGAGCTTATTAATGTACATATTATTGCTTCTATAACATTTAAAAGGAGTTTATTTGATATTTATGGGAACATTAAATGTTCTCCTTTCTGCACTACACAAAAACATTAAACATATCCTATTTAATTAATTTCATCAGATGACACATTTATTAGACATTTATTAAATATGCGCTGCCTCCATTTCCTGTTGCCGAAAGAAATGTTCTCTTCCTTAATGCATGTTTCTCATTGGTGCAGATCATTAATTACGCCATTGGAGATGACCAATATTTCTTTTTATGTATACAACGGTACGCGACATTGTGACCCGCCTCGTCAAAGACGGTAAGAGATTTGTCATGCGCTTAATTTAGATCTATACATGTATTCTGGAGTTTCCGGACCCATGGGGAACGACATAATTGAATAGTCTATGTCAAAATCTCCCCACTCCACCAAAACCTCCCAGGGACAGGCCAACATTAATTATCTCCCAATGCAATATGGCCTAGTTTTATAATTACTGGTCCTTCCAAATATATTACAACATTACACTCTTCTGCCAGACTGTTATTAATTCAGCCTATGACATTGATAGACATGTCCTGTGCAGTTTGCCTGAGCTGTACATTGTGAGACTGGGTTGCACAAGATGTAAACAGTAATCCCTCGGTTATCGCGGTTAATGTAGACCAGACATGGCCGCGATAAACAAAAAAAAACAAAAAAAAACAATAAAAAAAAAATATATATATATATATATATATATATATAAATATATATTAAAACAATTAACAAAATATATATATATTAAAAAAATAACTAAAAATTATATATATTTTATATATATAAAAATACATATATATATAAATTATTTTTTTGTTAATTTTTCTTATATATATATATTTTTTTTTCGTTATTTTTTTTAATAGATATCTATTTTTATATGTATAAATATTTTTATATTTATATATATATATATATTTTTTTTTTATTTAGTTTTTTTTACTTCAGTGCTGAATCCTAGTAGGACAGGGTAGTGGCTTCCCCTTGCGAGTTTCAGCGTGGATTTTCACATTTTTATGAACTTACAAAAAATGTTAATATTTTTTTTTTAAAAACATCCTACAGAAAAAATTCTGCTATGTAGTGAAGCCGCGATATTCGAGGGATTACTGTATTCACTTTTGTTTGAGTTGTGTGTGTCGTTTAAATGGTTAAATTTCACCCGTATGTGGACATGCTATTGTTAATTTATTAACTGTTGCATTGGGACCTCCTGGACCTTCTCCACTAGCCATTTAACAGACCTACATTTTAAAGCCCTACAATCACAGGTTACAAACACAGATTACATAACAGATTATTCAAAATTGTGCAGATCCAAAACGACTGAAATAGTGCAATAAAAATAATTTTTGTAGCGGTTTACCTGTGCATAGTGGAAATTAATGGCATAATCAAAACTAAGGATTCCCGGCAAAAGTCGTGATGACTCAATGTAAAAGAGTAGTTGAGACGCGGTGACTTTATCGAATGATAAATTGGAAAATGAAATTGAAGTCTGTCAGGGGAAGAAGTAAATTCCCCAAAAATGAGTTAATTTCGTTTTGGTCCAATCACAACATAGTCATCTGACCAGTGCCTTGAGCCTAACCACATAGAAATAGTAATTGAAATTGATACTTTCCCCCCTCAGTTTTAAAATTGTGCATCTTTATAAAACATCTATGCATGCAGAAAGAAGACCAAAAATAAAAACGCACACCAAGAACAAAGTGCTTTGCTTGGAGTGATGTTGAAGTATTCATTGTACCTGGAAAGTACCCACTCTATATAATACCACGAATAATAATGAGCACCTCACAAATCTGCAACCGTTGTGTTGCTGTATCAAAAACATCTTTTGCATAACACATGCAGTAATGCAGCTTTTAATATTTTATCTGGGGTCACTGATTAAATTTATTCCTACTCATTTTTAGTCCTCAGGCATTTTTTCAACACATTTACAAACGTTAAGAGATTGTTCTTCCATCTCAAAGCTAAGGCTGGAATCAACTAAGAAAATCTTATTCTAGAAGAGCAAATCAGCAAAACCAAATGTCATTTCTTGTACGTTTCACTTTAGCCGTCTTCCAGTCTCAGAATGGACTTCACAAGGTCACATACAGTACTTCACCATTTGATTATTTAGTCCCTCAACTGAGTTTTCCCACAAAATTTTTTTGGTATCCACGCTGTCTTACAGTCCTAAGCCGGTTGCCCTCCAGTTATTATCCGCATGCTGTGCATTTATGGCTGGAAAGTGGAACCTTTTATAGCCCCAATTACTGAGTGCAGTTCTAAAATAAAGCTAGCAATTAAAAGACACACCACTTATCCAAATTATATAATTGACAAAAAGGTTAACAGCAAGCTCAAGCAAATAAAGTTCACTGGCAAGCAAGTTAGAGGAAGAAGAACTCCACTTGGGCCTCATTTCCCCTAATGTAGTCCCCCAGCACTTGGCTTACATGCTGGGGCCACCATATATCCAGTTAACCCTCTGCCAAGTTTTTATTGCAGCGATCCCCCAAGCAGCGATCTATATCAAGAACAGCCTTCTCACCCCCATTAGCATAAAAACCCGTGAAATCAAAGTAAAGAACATAACTTCCATGTTGTCCTAAATTTACACGGGCCGCCGTAATGGCGCTAGATGAAACAGATCTGTTCGGAAAATGAACCGTTTTGACGTTGAACGTGTAACAATAACTTTGGCATAAAAGCACCTAAAACAGTCAAGCGAATAAAAGAGAGAAGTGTCTGCTTTTATGATAATTCCTAAATGAACTCAGCTGCTACTGACAACAATAGATTTATAATCCCTTTCAACAGGAATGGACTCAAATACTATATTGAACAGTGACATTTATTTAAATAAGAAAAAGGCACAATATAAACAGAACACACCTAATCAACCCTGCAAGTACTAAATCGAGTTTTTGGCGACTCTACCTTTACATTCCTTCTAAAGGTACCACTGCTCTGCTTACTAACATATCTAAATATGAAATATTCAAGTTTTGAAAACCCTCAATCGGAAACACTTTGTGCCGTTCTGGGCACTTTGTAATCTTGTTGTCGAGACCATGACTGATCAAGTAGGATGAGTTTATGCTTCATGTACCTTTGAACATCATTTTTAAATTTCTTGAGGTTTCCTGAGTGTGCGTAACATACTTTTAAGATGTTAAGTTGCACGTTTACATGCGTGACCAGACATTTCGTCGAAAGACGTTTGGTCGGCCGGACGTTTGGTCGACCGGACGTTTGGTCGACCGGACGTTTGGTCGACCAGACGTTTGGTCGACCGGACGTTTGGTCGACCGGACATTTGGTAGAACGGACGGGCCGTCGACCGGATGTTTGGTCGCCGGGTTCGCTCGCTGTCAAATTATGAGAGAGAGACAGAGAGTTTACTGTTGAAAGCGAGCAACCAGGTAATCTCTTGCTCTCAAAATTATAACCATGAGAGAGAGACAGTTTACTGTTGAAAGCGAGCAACCAGGTAATCTCTTGCTCTCAAAATTATAACCATTAGAGAGAGAGAGAGAGAGAGAGAGAGAGAGTCCGTTCTACCAAACGTCCGGTCGACCAAACGTCCGGGGACCAAACGTCCGGGGATCAAACGTCCGGGGACCAAACGTCCGGGGACCAAACGTCCGGGGACCAAACGTCCGGGGACCAAACGTCCGGGGACCAAACGTCCGGGGACCAAACGTCTTTCGACGAAACGTCCGAGTGCCGTTTACATGCGTTGGTACGTATATTTACTCAGCTGCCACTCGCAATTCCACAAAGTTGGAAAATGTGTAGGCATTTTCATTCCGTTTAATAAATGTTCTCTCTGGACCTGTGTGGGTTTTCTCCGAGTACTCCGGTTTCCTCCATGGTCCCAAAAACATGCTTGCTTGGCTGGTTGATCATGCTAAATTGCCCCTAGGTATGAATATTTCCTTGTCCACTGCGATTGGCTGTCAATCCCTGTGACCCTTGTGCAGAAAATGAATGAAATCTGTGATACTTTTAACGGCGGACTAGACACAGGCAGCGTAAAGTCCAAACGTCGTAGGTCCATCACATCGTAATTGGAGGATTCCCTGTATTCTAATAGCTACCACGAGACATATTCAGTCAGCGACCTCATGAAAAAATTGCGGGTGCTGTGACAAAAACAACCCAAATATTGAGCCTTTAAATATCTCGGCCTCATTGTGATGCCGAATAACAGGGAAACATTTATCTAACGTGACAAGCCATAATAAGGTGTAACATTCATCAAGCTTGTCACAGATTGTTTGCTTTGCCATTTAGCCAATCTGCTCTCATCATTAGCGCCGTGCTATTTCATTGAACTCGCTACATTATCATTATGTTTGTGCACTGAACTCCTCAAGCACCCTTTTTTTAACGACTCCCACGCTCATTCATTTTTCATCCGTCAGGACCGGTTAATTAAAATGCTGAATGGGCGCACTTTAAGGTGCAGAACACCAAATTTTGTTGTTTGACCTTTTCCGCTAGCCAATGTGCAGCAGTCTTGTATATGACACCGTGATGAATGGATCCGGTGCTATCCCAGCTGGCAGGCCTCTTTGGGAAAATTAATGGGAACGTCGTCAAGGAAGGGAGAATGCGAGAGGGAAAAAGGTGCGGAATTTCTTGCCATTTTCTCAGACCCGAATTACCCTTGATAGCTTATGTTGCTAGCGGAGCGTGTAACTGGTTAATTGAGGAAATGTAATTTATCATGCAATGTCGTGGTAAGAAAAGGGAGAGGGTGAAAGAGAGAGAGGGGGAAAAAGTGATATAACCTTCTTGCGAGTCACCCGTCTTAGCTTCATCATGCTAATGTTTTGTTGCAACCAGTTTTTTTTTTCCTCCGACCGAATGAGAAATTCAAGATTACATTATGCAAATTGGAACACAAAAGGGTATGTTTTCCAAAGGAGACGTTTCTCCGGAAGGTCTCGGAAGCGAATGTTATGAGATAACCTGAATTGTGGCAAAGGATTGCGTCTTGTCCGTGCTTGGCGGTCATTAAATTTTTACCAAAGGATGAGCACGAAATCTATTAACTCATGCAAATTAGTGAAGCCTTCTTGGCTTCATCTCACGAGTCATTATTGCAAAGGTGAAGATGCTTCTCTAGTAGATTAGCACTTTATGAAATGCAATAAACGGTCTTGAGCTTCACTGATGGCCACATACAAGGCAGGTGATTTCCCGTTGGTATTTGTAAGTATGTCAATGTTTTCTTTTTTTCTTTTGTGTATCGCTAATATAGCAATGCTCCTTCGAAACGTACCCATTTTTTTAACCTTTGATTCACAACACAAACATGTCAAATAAGATCGCAAGTGAACTGAGTTAATTTTTGGGCAGAAAAGTTACCTTGCTAGCCGCCATTGATGGCGCTAGACATCCAATCAAACTTTGACTGGAAGGGGCCAGTGAACGTTGGCCCCGCCCACATTGGATGCGACATCGGTACTCGGGAGATTCGCCGAAAGACGTTTGGCCGACGGACGTTTGGCCGACGAACAGTTCGCCGAACGGACGTTTCGCCGAAACGGCATTCGCGCGCTCGCCCCGCCCCCGGATCGTGTGTGTACATGTCTTTCTACCTCGGCCCACGGGCCATATACGGCCCGTTACAGATAACATTCATTTAGGAATAACAAGGGCATGTACTGCCCCCCGCTGGACATATTTCTAAATACAAGTACGTACTAAAATGTGCTGCCAATTTTTTATATTTTTTATTTCATCCTTGCGTTTAAAGTAGTAGCCATTTGGAGATCACGCAAAACAGTACGTGACAGAAGAAATAGAGAAAATAAAGTAGTAGTAACGGTAAGTACTACTGTAATGAAATTGTATATCCAGAAAATTTACACCAGCATAGAAAACGTTGAGATTAATCTTTGAATGAAGGTTCTCAGCAAATAATTTTGAATATTTATTTCCTAAAATAATGGGAAATTATATAAAATTAAACAAGAAGTAAAAGTGTGTTCCACTTTCAGGTATTGTTCTCTAAGCCCTCTAGTCTGTCCAAGGCACTTAGAATTTCACATAAGTCTTCTAGAGTTGTTTTTTCTCAGTGTCAGACATCAATCCCCAGCTTTGATAAATTACATTGCGTGTCCAAATGGCTACTACTTTAAACGCAAGGATAAAATAAAAGATGTAAAAAATTGGCATGGCAGCACATTGTAGTACGTACTTGTATTTAGAAATATGTCCAGCGGGGGGCAGTACATGCCCTTGTTATTCCTAAATGAATGTTATCTGTAACGGGCCGTATATGGCCCGTGGGCCGAGGTTGAAAAAACATGTACACACACGATCCGAGGGTGGGGCGAGCGCGCGAATCCCGTTTCGGCGAAACTTCCGCTCGGCGAACTGTCCGTCGGCCAAATGTCCGTCGGCGAAACGTCTTTCGGCGAATCGTCCGGTCACAGCGACATCTATCGCCGTCAATGACAGTGAAGAATGACCACTCGTTGCAACCGTTCCGACTTTAAAAATATTTAATAACGACAAAAAAATCCAGCGATATAACAATTAGGGATGTGCCTAATCTGATCATGTGATCAAAAATCGGGTCTTTTTTAGAAGATCAGAATAGGGTGAAAAAGATTGGGTTGTTAGGATTTTTCTTTTCAGTATAGGACTACAAAATAAAAAAAATATTGTACCGGGCAATTTTTAAATTTGAATCGGGTAGAAAAAGATTCTGTTTTGAAGATTTTTTTTCAGGGACTCCAAAAGAATCAAAGCAGATACTGCCAAAATTAAGAAAATGTCATGAATTACCAAATAAATTGCCAAGGTATCGGCAGATCCTGAAAATCAGGTCGCACAACATCCGATTCCTTTCAACTTTACAAATAATTGGTCTAAATATTATGAATATTAAGGCGGTTAGGAGACATTGCATTGAGAGAACACTGATGTAACACTTGTATCCACTAAAATTATTAAGGCAAATATGGCGGTGTGAAACAGGCAGTTTACTTTTTTGTCTCAGTGCTTTGAGTTCACAATTTATTTTGTTCTCAACATTAAGCCTGTTATAAAACAGGGTGATTAATTTCCACGGCTAGCTAATTGGAGTCTGTTTTTGTTCACATCGTCTTATTTATTGGGGTGACTCAGCTGTTCAGTGCGCCAAACGTTGGTCATGGCCATCTGGTAGATTTCAAGTGATTTAAGGAATTAGATATTTGCAACAAACTGGATTATTTTTTCAAGATTTTAATCCTGACTACCTTCTCGTGCCTCCACTTCGGACAACAAAAACAAAATTCAGGTTTAATGTTAACATGTTTTTAAGCACAGACGATCCTTTATTTGCTCTGTGGTTTTTTTTCTTATTACTTTATTTTCCCTACTATAGGACCCAAACTCTTAAATTCATTAATCACATTTTCCACATGCCGTAAGGCAAGGGTGTCAGACTCGGGTTGTTTCGCGGGCCGCTTTAACGTCAACTTGATTTCACGTGGGCCGGACCATTTTAGATATAATATTTAGATTTTTTTAATACATGGATTAAAAGAACTGGATTAAAATCCCTGAATAGTCAGTTTTTTTATATATCTAAAACAATGTTTATTTTAGCTTTTTTAAAATATATTTTTAGATTTTACAAAATGATTTTTGAACTAAAAACACAGAAAAAAATGATTAAAAAATTATAATTATTGATTTAAAAGGGGGAAAATCAGGAAATGTAATATACATCTATACTCTTCATTTTAATTTGATCCTAAAACAGAAATTCGGCACTCATGATTTACTTTCCGGGCCGCACAAAATGATGCGGCGGGCCAGATTTGGCCCCCGGGCCACCACTTTGACACTTTGTGCTGTAAGGGTTAAATCTTTGCTAATAAATTTTTTAATGATACCGTCAATTCAGCTACAATTATAAACAAAAATAACTAATTTGGGTATGACGGCTTTTTGTGACTGAAAATAGTTAAGCTTTTCCCACATAAAGATTTTTAGTTGGACATGATGACCACTTTTAAGATTGGCCAACCCAATTATCCACTTTAAACACACATCCTCCATTAAGATAATCTCATAAAATAATCTTTTAAAACAAGATTGTCTGGCTATTGATGACCTTGGTGGAGGAGAAGAAAAATTAAAACAAGCATTGCTGTTAATGTTATTGTTACCAAGTTCATTCAGAGGCTACATGTGCAATCTTACCAAGTTTGTCCATGGAAGCACAAAGAACTGCAAAGGATCAACCACCAGAGAGAGAAAAAAAAAGAAAAAGAGGAGTGAGGCTGAGTAGCGAGGGAGTTGGGAAACAAAATAGACGAAGAAGCAAAGGAGGACAAGGACAAATGTGCGGAGATATTGTATGTCGTCCCTGACCTAATCATTGTCTTAAATCAAGGATGTGAGGTCAGTGGAGTCTCACATGCATTTGAAGAGGAAAAAATAAACAGTGGGGGATGAAAGAAACTAAGAAAATCTTGTTTTTTACAGGCTAGGCTATATAGAATTGCCTATTGAATACTCTGCTGTTCAATATTTCACTGTCTAAATTGTTGAATTCATGGATTTCTCTCAGAAAAGTCAGTAAGTAATAATAAATAAATAAAATAATGAAAATAAAATAAAATAATATCAATAATAAAATAAAGAATAATACTAATAAAATAAAGGGATAATAATAATCTTAATAATATTAATATTTTTTTAAAAGTCAAAAAGCTATATATATATATATATATTCATTTGAATTTAATCATTATTTTTTAGGTTTTACTAAGGTTTTCTTTATGAATTTATAATATTACAAAAATGAAATTAGAAATACTTTTAACGAATGAATTTTCTTCCTTCGTCTCTCCAAGTCAAAATTGATTGGATGTCAATCGCTGCCAATGAGTTTCTAATTTTAAATAAATGAAAAGAGATTCATTTTTGCATGAAAATAGTGAGTTTCTGAGAAGTCAGTCTTATTCTCTAAATATTTTTAGATTAACGTTTATATGCCATCGTTACTGAGGGGGTCAGTGCAAAAACACAGATTTTCGAGCAGATCTGCTTCGTCTATCATCGTCAATAACAGCCAATGAGTGCATTGGAATACAGTCTGCAGTACGTAAATTGGGACAAAATTGTATTTTCCAGTTGAGTAGCTAAAAGTAGAGTTAATCGAGACTCATTTGCCTCCTGATTTATTCGTACTCATGCTGTTTTCATTCAGTGCTTATGCACCATGACTTGAGTATTTTTGTTTGTTTGTTTTTCTTCCCCCAATAGATGCAATGGTACAAACCATCAGATTAGCGCTAGCTTTACTGGATGTGGATGGAATCATTTTTAACCCTTTGATTGCCTAATGCACATTTTTGCGGAAATTAAAACTACCGTAGTTTGACTGAATCAAGGGTACGCACAAATTATACTTGACATGCACAAAACTGCAAAATGACAAAGACGAAACGCCATAACGCAAGACAATGCGGCCGATACGGTCATTTATTTCAAAATAGAGAAAAGATAAACAGAATTTATTTTATTGTGAAATATAAGAAAAAGTATCTTGCATAAAACGTGAAAAAACTCATCTGTGCCTGCCATTGCTCGCTCAGGGCACCGCCATCTTACGTTAAGGATGACAAAATAGAGCGCTACGGACACACTTCCTGGTTGTACTGCTCACGTGACTTCCTTTTTGAATTTGTCTATGTGCAATCCAGCAGACGCTCCTTTCGATTCATAAAGTATCTCCGAAATACCACGTGCGATGATTTTTCTTAACATTTTCCCTTCAAAGTAACATTTGTACTCCCTATTAAATCCATGAATATAGAGGTGAAAATTGTCATGTGCGGTCCATTGGTCGCCGGTCTTTTGGTCACCGGTCTTTTGGTCGCATTCTTTTGGTCACCCCGACCGCGACAACGGGCAACCAAAAGACCAACGTACATGCATTGTCCCTTTAAGAAGCTACGTCAGTCAGGGTCTTCACAAGTTCTCCAACAAAAAAACAATAAAAGTCCGGGAAATTTGGAGCTTTTCTTTAGCCTAATAATTACTAGGGCATTAAGTATGACTAAATAGTCATTCGCAGTTTGTATTTAGGGAATTTGAGCAACGATTTAAATGGTAATTATCACTTACCTTCCAGGCGACCAAAAGATCGGTGACCAAAATACCGGCGACCAATCGACCGTGTACCAAAATTGTGAATCAGGTGGCAGCTGATACGAGAGAAATCGTAAAATTCAATGATTTTTAAGGCAGTTTTAAGGGTACAGCTTATATGCGGCTTAGGTGGTCAATATGCAAGAAAATACGGTAAATAGCAAAAATTCACCAGATGCCAAAAAATGTTAGCACCATCCAAAAATAACCCAAATATAATCTTTCGAGACCATTTCACCATCTTAAAGAAATACTCACTCTCCGCAAACAGCTGATTGAAATTCGAATTTACTGGACTTTTTTGGACTGTTAAACCTGCACAAAAGGCCGAATATATAATTCACTGCTTCTCACCATGTGTGGTGAAAGCAAAAACGTCAAGATATGATTCGTCTATTACCGTCGATAGCAGCCAATGAGTTCATTGGAATACTGTCCGCAGTAAATTGGGACAAAATTGTATTTTCCAGTTGAGTAGCTAAAAGTACAGCTAATCGAGACCCATTTGCCTTCTAATGTATTGGATCTATTTTTGTTGTCAGTTTGCATGAATTTCACTATTAATTTGAGTCTTTTGAGAATGGTTTTACCAATATTGTACGGACACAGATTTATGTCGGCCAACCCATTTTGACTGCAAGTATCGTATTTATAATCACCTATAAACTTCTATTTACAAGTTAAACTCTTGTAAACAGTTTTATTACCGTGTGTATAGTTCATATTTTACTGGAGAGATTTTTATTCCTATTTTATTTTATTCCTACTGTTTAATTTCAATTGCAATTTATTCATCAGTGAGTTTTACTTGCTTTGCCAAGAGTTTACTAGATTTTTTTAGTTTTCTATTGCGTATTAATGATTATAGTTGTTTCCTGTAGTGACAAAAATGTATGCAAATTCAGCATTGTTGCTGGAAATTTCCCTTTGGGATAATAAAGTTCATCCTAATGCTGACATACTGTCTAGTTTTTCAAGCTTACTGAGGAACAGAGAAAAAAAATTACACTGTCTAAAAGGTAAATATTTATGAACCTGTTTGTGTTATGAAACTAATAGATATTAAAAACTAATTAAGTGAACACATTTGCTGGTCAAGTATTGGCCGGTGTAAATACTGCAATATTGACATTCCGTGCTGAAATACAATACAAAATCATTACGAGTCCCAAATGAATTTGACATTTTGGCCCATAATTACTTTGTGTTTTCTTAACCTTTGATTTGGGAACGCATTTTAATTGTAAAGAAAAATGAATTAGAGTTGCTTCCCCATGTCGGCGCTCTTGAAAAGCTCCTGGCAATAATAAAAAATTACTTAGATTTATACAGCGCCTCCCAGGGAACTCAAAGACGCTTAGGTAGCATAAAAAATAACTGAGGTTGAAGAGAGAACAAACAACAATTGAAGTTTTTCCCAGCTTGAATTTTCAAGAGGCCGCGTTGTCCTGCTTTACAGTGGCTTGCTGTCACGGGATTGTTTTTAACTTTTTTCCTACTGCTTTTCTAGATTGCTTTTAAAGGACTTTAATCATGGTTTGTTGACTAGATGAACTCATTCACTGCAAATGAACATGTTTCGGTGCCAAAAAGACCACTGGACGAGTTGTTAGCCCATCCCTCTCACAGATCGAGGGTTTAATCCCCAGTGGCTTCCCGTGTTGAGTTTGCTCTCCACTTGTCTGCATGTTTTTTTTCCCCAGGTTCTCCAGTTAGTAATGTCCCAATCCGATTCCCAGTATCGGTATCGGCGCCCGATACGACTATTTTTGGTGTATCGGATTTGGTCCCAAGATCGGATTCGATCCAGTAGTCCCGTGTGTTTTTGGTATGATCGTGCTTTTCGGCTGCTGTAAATAAAACCGATACGTAAACATGTCCACTAGGTGGTGCTTCATCTCTCTCGAAACAATTGACTGTACGTATACTCGATCATTGTGTAAAATTGTAAACAAAGCATTTCTTCACTTGAATACAAAGTGACTTATCACTTACTCCGTACATTAAATTTTGCATTATTTTTACTGATCTACAAAATATGAGCATCGGATCAAACATCGGATTGGATCAAAAAGTCATAATTGGGACATCTAATAATAATCGGACATAGGCCCTGTCGTCAACATCAACAACAAAAGCCTAATTGTCATCACACCCAGAAACTGCATATGACGAAATTGGTAGTGCTTCTCCATAAGGTACGTTTTCTCGGCAAAAGACACATATAAGTGATAGTTTCGGACTCGTAATTTTGCATTCTGCTGTTATGGATACATCGCATCACCCCCCATGCGGATCACTTACCTCTCACTGTCTTTCACTTACCTTCAGTCAGCCAGTAGGAGGCAGATCACCGTCCAAACTTCTTTTCATATTACCTCACCCCAAAGTTATTACACAGAAGGGATTGTGTGTTGTGTTACCGCAAGTTTAGAGTTCTGATGGATGTGGGAAAAAAAAACTGTCCTTAAGCCTATTTTTCCGCACTTCGTGGGACCTACTGCTTCGGTTTCCTCCCACATCCCAAAAATCTCGACCGTTTGAGTGCTCTAAAGCGGGAATTGTTGTTTATCTCATTGTGCCCTGCGATTGGCTGGAAACTGGTGTACCCCTACATACTGCCCATTGCTACCCGAGATAGGCTCCAGCTCCCCCACGAACGTCGTGAGGATAAGCAGTTTTGAAGATGAAGAAATAAAATAAAATAAACTCCCTTACCTTGCCTATCAAAATCATTCAAATTTCTCATTGGCAATGAATTAATGATTACATTTTCATGACAATGGCAGCAATAGACATTCAATCCATTTGGACTGGATTGGACTGATTGTACATCTGCAGCCATCATTGCGAACGAATGAGTCAATACAATGTTCAGTTTTTTCTTTTAGGGTCCAACCAGCAACTACAGTAATTGTTAGCGTAGACACTTTTACAAAACTCTTGCGCCCATTCAGCCCCTTCTCTGTCGATGATAATGCAATTTAGTGCACTTCCCTGCCCCAATTGAATTCGCACCTTCCCTGTAGTCAGGAGGAAGACGTATAGACTGTCTGGGTGGAATTAAATCAAGGAAGGAGTTCACAAACCTTGAAAGCTTGGCGGAACTCAGAATTGTGATCTTTTTCTATCAATGTCAACCGTGACTTGACTCTGGTACAAAAACTGGTCGGGGATTGTGCCAAGGGGGGAAATCAAATGATCAAATGTTTGTCGAGGCCAAGTGTTTTGTGTTTGTTTGCGTCCCTGCGCAGCTGTTTGATCACGTTTCTGAAAATGATGGTTTATTAAATGAATTATGACAAAAAAGTTAAGTTCTTCCCCTTTGTAATGCCTTTGTTGTGCCTTCCAGATGTATTCATACTTAATTTGAACTCTGCGTTTCCTACTTCATATTTTGAAAGAGCAAGCAGGCACGAGCTGTCTTGAGTTATACAAATCAAACGGTTTTCTGTTTTTTTTGGATTATGAGTAGCAATTGTCCTCATTTTTACATATACTTTCATTTCAACAGCCCCACAGATATTTCTCTTCTGTTTATGACAATTTTTACTTGTTCCCATCTGTTCCACAGGTACTCGGCCGTTTAGTCGCCGGACTTTTGGTCACCGGACGTTTGGTCGCCCGGAAGGTTATTGATAATTACCATTTAAAATTCACACGTCCGCTCAGTGAAACTGCTCAGGGCCATTGTTGGCTTTGATTGATGTGTAGACCGTGTTGTTTTACCTTGTTTTGTCGCCGGGCTTTTGGTCGACGGACGTTTGGTCGCCCGGACCCAAACAACCGGCGACCAAACGTCCGGCGACCAAAAGTCCGGTGACCAAAAGTCCGGCGACCAAAAGTCCGGCGACCAAACGTCCGGTCACGGTTCCACATGGGTTAAAAAAATCATTTTAACATTGGCGAAATTTTCTATCCTTCTTTAAGTTAAAGGTTGTTATCATTAGCTAAAACAAACGAAATGGTGAAAAACACTTTTCTTCAATGTCCCCATACCACAATTTTTACATACCAACTAAACGATACGATCTTGTCAAAGAATATTCAAGATTCAGAGATCCACAAGTATTAAAATTGAAATATTACGTATGCCTCGACGAAAAATTGTATGACATTTTTATTGGCTTTATCATGGAATGCCAAATTGAAAGTTGGAAATAGAATCCGAAAAACATCAGATTGTACCATTTAAACAAATTAATAGCGCACAAAACACTACGTTACACAACACACTCAACAAAAACTCCAAAAAGAAAACTGATCAAAACTAGCAAATCCATGCTATTTAACAAGTAAACATCGCAGAATTACAGGAAAAATATCCAGGCTAACCTATAATGGAAAACTATAATCTTGGTTAGTTTAGTCCCTTTTCCCTCGCCACTTCGGATTTGTTCCATTTTGAAGTGCTTGGTGTCGTTTGCACAGCGTTTAAACTCAACAATGCCCCCTAGAGTCGCGGAGAGTGGTGCATTTGGGACCCATATTCATAAACCAACATCTGTATTCCTGTAACACCAATGACAATTCTTCTCATCTTGAGGGAATTGCAGCAAAACAAACATCCTCTCCTTCTGTTTTGCGCAAACACAGTGAACAATCAATGCGCCTTTCTTAGAAATCCTTGCTCTCCTATCAGTTTCGTGCAGGACATTAAGTATTAATTATTGGGCCAATGTTGATTCAGAAGTGGTGGAAGTCATGAGGTGTGTTACGCACAAACTGCCGCATTCAAATGGAGCATTACTAATACCCTTTGAAACTGAGAATCAAACCGTCCACATCCCCAAGATGTTTGGCTGTTTTTTTGTTTTCAATTGGGCACGGGTGCGCGTGCATGTGCTTTTGAGTTGAGAGGGGTGTGGAATGCAACTCGCTGGCTAACGTACATAATGGAAAGTGCAAGCGCTGTCATTTTCTGCAGATAAAAGTGTTCTGATGAGAGCTGGAGACAATAGCTGCACATTAATCTCCTTGACATGCTGAGCTTTAGTTTTTAAATACAACCCCTCTCTCTACTTCCCTCTTTCCCTCCCTCTAATATAGCCTTTAGCATCGAGTGTGAGTTTGGCAACTAATTCAGGGGCCGTTGTTGGGGTACACGGTCGATTGGTCGCAGGTCTTTTGGTCGCCGATCTTTTGGTCGCCCGGAAGGTAAGTGATAATTACCATTTTAAATTGTTGCTCAAATTCCCTAAATACAAACTGCAAATTACTATTTAGTCATACTTAATTCCCTAGTAATTATTAGGCTAAAGAAAAGCTCCAAATTTCCCGGACTTTTATTGTTTTTTGTTGGAGAACTTGTTAAGACCCTGACTGACGTAGCTTCTTAAAGGGACAACGCATGTACATACAAACTCTTATACACACACGTTGGCTAAGTGAAACTGCTCATGGCCATTGTTGGCTTTTATTGATGCGCAGACCGTGTTGTTTTACCTTGTTTTGCCGCCGGTCTTTTGGTCATCGGTCTTTTGGTCGCTGGTCTTTTGGTCGCCCGTTGTCGCGGTCGGGGCGACCAAAAGACTGCGACCCAAAGACCGGCGACCAAAAGACGGCGACCAAAAGACCGGCGACCAATCGACCGCACATGGTTGTTGGCACCCCTATGACCCTCGTGAAAAAGCTCGGAAAATGAATGAAAGGATTTATTCATTCATTCATCTTCCATATCGTCCATTCTCGAAAGGATTGCGGGAGCCAAACCCAACTGTTTTCAGGTAGAAGACAGACTACACCCTAGAATGGTCGCCAGTCAGTCGTAGGGCACACCGAGAGACAGATAACCAATCACACTGCCACTGAGTGGGAATCGAACCCAGACTGCCCGCACCACAAGTCAGCCGGAAGAACAACTGCACCATCAGATGGCAATTGCAATAAGTCATTTAACTAAATTCGTTTTCAGATGAACAATCTATAATCTGATTATTATTTTAATATCACGATCATGGGGCAATTGGTATCTTGAGTTGTCCTCAAACCGGAGGGTCAGTGGTTGAATTCCTGGCTACAACTGTGCACCATAAAATTGAATTGAATTGAATGCTTTTATTGTCATTATAGAAGCAAAATGACATTTAAAGCTTCACCACAAAGTGCAAAAATAACAACGAACAAACAGACAAATAAATAATGACAATAAATAATAAATAAGTACACCTAATGGGCACGTGATCATCAAAGCGACTCAAAAAGAGAACACCAGGTAAAGTGTTAAATGAAAATGCTCTAACACACACACAAACACACACACTGTTCCACATAGAATAAAACACAAGAAGAATGAACTGAAGTGAGAGCCTTTATTACGAAAGATTAGTAACCCCTTTACTGCCGTCGAAGATGTATGGTTTGTTTAGTCAGTAAAAATGCTCGACCCATGTTGCCATACTGTGCATTACATTTCAGCAACGTATCGATTCCTATCCTAAGTGTAACGGTTGGATTGAACCTGGGTCAATTGACCAATTTACCAGAAGCTGTCAAGACTCTGTAACTGGAAATAGTTGTGCCGTAAAAAATTCCCGCCGTGCCCGTGGAATAAACCACGTTCACTAAATGTGTGTTTATGCCCACCTAGGCACCCCAATGATCAATCATAACATGATTAATGATAATAATACAAAACCGACAGTGACAGAAAATGAATGAAATTGTAAAATTGAGTTTTTTTTGTAAACTGAATATTTCACAAGTAGAGACATTTGTAAGTAGAGGTATCACTGTACTAGAATTTTAACTCCCAACCCACGAGATTTCCCAAAATAATTCCTGCTCCTGTATTCGCCTTTTATCGATACTGAGTCATGAAATCCAGTGCTGCAAATTGAATTATAATCTAATTGGGCAGCGGAAAAAATATTCCCACCCAACCCGCAAGTGTTATTGCCTTGAAATTGGAGGTTATTTGTGCTGCCTCTTACTCTCGCCCTCCCCTAGCGTTAATGCAAATAATCTTTCATTATGATAAGGTTTGCAGGGACTGAGGATTGTACTGATATAGCACAATTTCCCATCAGAGCACAACACGATCTGATGTTCCGGCAAACTTGCTGTCAGATCAGAATTTGACATATCCTGCGTCTCTCTCCTCTGCGTCTGAAGAGGCTATCTTAGTGCTGCTTCAGCAGCACTCTTATTTGCATTCATGCCCGACAGCATGGTGCATGGACCCTTTCGCTTCCTGTCCATGCAGCTGGATCCGAATCTCTTGGCGAAAGGGTGCCCCAGTGAGATTTACTCAATCCTTGATTTTACTGTGTGGATTAAATGCTGACATTATGGTACCAATGCGATGCGCAAAATTAGAAGCTAGTAAAAGCCAATAAAATTGTCGTGGGTGGATAAATCAGTAAGCTACAGCCGCAACGTGAGCAGGTAACCTTTGCAGATCGTTAGAATCTTTGCTGATCCCATAAGGTTTATTGTGGCCTGTTGAAGAGCCGCCTCCCAAATGATTGACTACTTTTGGGTTCCAAGAGCAATGGCTCCGCATTGGCCGCTGACTTATTGCCTGTAATGTCGCCTGCTAGAAATCAGGCATAGTTCTTTTTCGGGCATGAATTTGATTCATCTCAACACACCCCAAGGTGGGAGTCTTCTATCACTCTATTTCAAAACACAAGCAGTCAAGGCAGAGCAGAGTTCAGAGTAGGGCTTGGGTATGTTACATTTTTCGTTCTTGGAAAGAGTTGTTTTGACATGCGGGGTAAGTGTGTCGTGATGTTCAATAAGTCAATTAGCTGCACTGTAGATTAAAATGAGGTCGGTCATTTTCCTGGCTTTCGATTTATCGCCATGTGTGCTTGTGAATTTTGAGTGCATTGGGCATGAGCGGATTAAAATTACACCCATTGAGTGCATGTGAGACTCCAGTTTCTTGCACCGGCATCCATTATCCAAGATGGCGCCGTTCACGCGGGAGCCAGTGGCAGTAGCTCTATCCACTCTTATTTGTTTTTCGTGTTTTACAGCCCTATCTTTTTTTAAATTACATTTTAATATTTCTTAATACATTACTTTTTACTTTACTTTGTACTTTATACTTTTTACTTTAATGTTTTTACAACTTTCCTTGTTCTGTTAGCCTGGCTTCTTTCGGCTACTTCTTTTTTGGAACCATTCAGCCATGCCTACGCTGTCACACACATGGGACTAGCTGTTACAATACGCAGCAGAAGGAGCAACACCTCGGTGCCGCCGGAGATTCGGAGCTGGACAAAAGTGCAGGGAGAAGAGGCAACGCTTCTGACCAACCATTCCATCGTGGGATAAGATGGAAGAGCTGTCGGCGCTTACCAGCAACGGAGTCGAGGGGCTCCACTCTGCTACTGTTGTCTTCGGCTCCAGACTACTGAGGAACTGTGCAGATAAGCTTGGAAGAGTGACTCTGCATATTCTCTACCTTGGTCACAGTCTCCAGAAGTTCCCAATCTCGTGGAAGACTTTCTGTGTGTGGTTCCAGTTTTTGTCCAACTTTACAACGTCTTTTCGAGTCTATCCGTTTTTGCTACCGAAACCAAGATGGCGCCAGCTCCGTCCACTCTTGCTTGTTTTGTGTTTTTGCTGCTTTTCTGTCGTAATGATTTGATTTGGTGATTCTTAATGATCCCATTGACTTTGATTTGCTTTGTACTTTGTGCTTTTGCTTTGTTGTTCTGCGGCCTTTGCGACTGTACTGTCGAACTTATAACTGTCACTATGAAATTTCCTGAATACGGGATGAATAAAGTTATCCAATCCAATCCAATTATGAAAAATCTAGTTGGCCAAAAATCATATTTATGGTTTGCTTTCAAATGAACTAAAATGTGTACTTTGATGGCCTTCATTTTGAATCAAATGAACACTTTTAATGGGCTCTAATTGGCAGAGAACAGAAATGCTGTTGTGTTTCTCACCTAGTATTACACGCTTTCTTATTATTCTATGTATTATTAACTTTATATTATGTGTTTTATTAATCAAGATATATTGTCAATACATTATCGGTTAAATTGTTTCTTTGTTTTGACAATGATATCCCATATCTGCAATAATTTATGACCCCCTCAACATGGAAAGTGCCTTGAGATACCTTCCATTGTAAATTATGAACAGACATCAACGCTGTAGAATTTATTTGTCAGTTTGGGATCTTTTTCAGATAAAAGAAAATGTTCAGATGTATGGGCAGTGTTTAACAAAAACCTTTATAGATTTTTCAGCGAAAGCAAAACATGAAGAAAATTAGATTTTATGAGTTCCACCTGTGGGAAATTTCTTGAATTAAAATAAATAGCACATTGGCATCTTTATATACAGGTTGAATTGGAACAGCAAATAATTTTATCCCAAATTTAAACAATTCATTGAAATGCAATTTGTAATCTGTTTAAGCCACTAACCAAACAAACAAAAATCTAAATTAGAATCATTCCTATATTCATTCTTCACAGAGGATAAAGAATTCAGTGTTGTATTGTCAGTTTACGTGTCCACCATTTTATTTCAAATGTCATATATATATATATATATATATATATATATATATATATATTTATATATACACACATGTATATATATATATATATATATAAATATATATATATAAATAAATAAATATATATATATATATATATATATATATATATATATATATATAAAGCTCCAATAGATAGCTACATTAGCATAAGCTGGCTGTTTTAAATACATGTTGATTTTATTTTACTGTGCATGTATTTTAATGTTTTATATTTGACCATCATTTGAGTTTGGCTACAAACAGCTCAAAGCTTCTCTGTTGAAGATTTATTCTATCTGACACTGCCACCCAACAACACTCGGGTCGAAAGTTCACGTACATTTGAAAGCACCACAGTATTATGGTATGCCTTTGAAAATACTGATCGTTAAACGATACCCACGGGTGAAAATACTCATTTTTCTTGAGCGCTATAGTACATCATTCACAATAACTACAGTGTATAAATTCACAACTTTCATCCTTAACCACAACGGCTAAATACGACGAGTACCCCTTTGACCCACTGCTTTTTTTCCCCGGGACTGGCAAGGCAAAGCAGAGTGGCGAAAAACTCCTTAAACGCCCTCTGACAGTTGCCTGCACCTCAGCTAATGGTGACAGAGGAACTTCCCACACAATCAGCCAGTGCATCAGTCTGCCAATGAGAGTGCCAAGATGGGTGGGTGGTTGAAGGACGGTCTATAGAGAGCGGGCAAGAGAGTGAGAGAGAATCTGAGTGAAGGCTGGAGGCAGCCACTTGACATTTGCTTAGCAGACAGACCGTGCCAAGGTGTGCGAGAAACCTGGTGTTTACATAGTAGTGCTCTTTGTTTATGCCAAACATCACTACGCCGTCACTGTTTTTGTTTAAAATCCTACTATTATTATGTTTACACTAATTCAATGATAGAATCATAACTTTACAATTCAAAAAAAACTTTAGGTAATGGCTTGCCTATATATATAGATGGTGTAAACAAGGATAAGGATTACAGCAGAGGGTGTATGACTCAATGGAAAACAGTAGTGGGGCCTCGTTGACATTATCGTCCGATGAGTCGGAATACGATATTGAAAGTGGGTCAGATGAGTAGTTACTGTATTTTCTTGCATAATGACCACATTCGCGTATAAGCCGTACTCTTAGAATTGCCTTAAAATCATTGCACTTTATGTTTTCTGTTGTATATGACGCCCCCTGATTCACAATTTTCCTCTCCATATTCATGGTTAAGGGGCTACAAATGTGTTAGTTAAGAAAAATCATCGCACGTGGTATTTCTAAGATACTGTATGAATCGATAGGATTGTCTACTGGATTGCACATTATTTGGGTCAATATCATTCATTCATCCCTTTCATTCATTTTCTATACCAGGGGTGTCAAACCCAGTTTGGTTGGCGGGCCACATTCATGGTGACCACATCTCACGTGGGCTGGACCATTTTAGATATAATATATATATTTTTAATAAATTGATTAAAAGAACTGGATTAAAATCCTTGAATATTCTGTTTTTTATAGATCTAAAACAATGTTTATTTTAGCTTTTTTTTAAATATATTTTTAGATTTTACAAAATGATTTTTGAACTAAAAACACAGAAAAAATGATTAAAAATTACAATTATTGATTTAAAAGGGGGAACATTTACTTTCCCAGACCACACAAAATGATGCCGCGGGCCAGATTTGGCCCCCGGGCCGCCACTTTGACACATGTTCTATACCGTCCATTCTTGAAAGGGTTGCAGGGGTTGCTGGAGCCTAACCCAGCTGTCTTCGGGCTGACATGGTAAACACTACGAACACGTATCAAGGCTACTTGCGTCTGGCCAGGCAGAGTACGGTTAACTACCGGTAAAAGGTAAGATGGCGGCACCCTTAGTGAGCAATGGCAGGCACAAGTGATTTTTTTCACGTTTTATGCAGGATACGGTTTATTTTTATCTTGAATTCCATTCAGACGTCAAAATTAATTTTGTTTTGAGTTTTCTGTTTATCTTTTCTCTATTTTGGAATGAATTATCGTATCGATTTCATTGTCTTGCGCCATGGCGTTATGTTTTTTCGTCTTTGTCACCTTGCAGTTTTGTGCATGTCAAGTCTAATTTGTGCGCATATAAGCCATACCCTCAATTCAGTCATGATTTTTTAAGTTACAAATTATATGGGAGAAAATACGGTAAATCCCGAAGAACATGATTCTGCCGAGATTTTGCCATACAAGTTTAAACCGGAGGCAGATTCCGGATAACACGGCGCAAGTGACTTGAAAGAGCGACGGACACGAAGGCATATTAACATCGCATCTCGGGTGCTCACTGAATGGTAAATATCTTACATTTATTCCTCTTGATTATTTAGTAAGAGCTAAATCATCATTTGCATCAGGGACGGAACCCAAATTGAAAAAAAAAAAACATGCACGCATGGGCAAAACCTGGAACCCGTCCAGAAAAAGTGCAGACGTTTTTACCACGTCATCCCGGCGATGCAAATCACCCCATGTTGTACTTTATTTTCAGTTTGATGAAACGCAGTCCATCAGTGGTCAGAATCACCGCTTTCACTTGCATCACAGTGAAGTGAATAATGTGCCTGCAAGGCTCTGACGACGGTTGGCAGCAAAACCAGAAAGTTTGTTTTCACTCGTCTTCAGCTGTCATCTCACATTCCTAAAGCAATCTGAGAAGCCAGCCGGCATGCGGCCTATTGCTGTTTCGTAACAGTAGCGTCTTGCTTAGTCAGGCTGCTTAAAACAACACCCGCCCTTCATTGCTCCTCTCACAACTCTATGCCAGTGGTGTCTAACTGAAGGCCCCTGGCCCCAAAGTGGCCCCAAATCAGGATCCGATATGGCCCGCGGGGTTGTTCTGCCTGACAGGCACGGTACTTGGACGTTTGGTCGAAAGACGTTTGGTCGACCGGACGTTTGGTCGACCGGACGTTTGGTCGACCGGACGTTTGGTCGACCGGACGTTTGGTCGACGGGTTGTTACTGTTGAAACCAGCTCTCAAAATTATAATCATGAGAGAGAGAGACTGAGTTTAATATCAAAATATCAACAGTAAACTCTGTCATAATTTGACAGCGCGCAAACCCGGCAACCAAAAGTCAGTTCTACCAAACGTCCGTTCTACCAAACGTCCATTCGACCAAACGTCCGGTCGACCAAACGTCAGGTCGACCAAACATCAGGTCGACCAAACGACCTGTCGACCAAACGTCCGGAGACCAAACGTCTTTCGACGAAACGTCCGGTCACGGACAGTCACATTGTAGCTCAATCATACTGCCCCTAAATAATTAAATGCTTTCAATTTTTCGACACAGGTGCCAGAGGATTGTGAGTTTTACGATTGGCCGCATGGAGTACTGCACTTTGCTCAATTTCCGATTCGCAGTCATATTCGTACATTTGCCCTCTGCCATCAAAATGGCGCCTTTAATAGCAGCCAATGAGTTAATAAGGAACCTTAAAATGCCCACAAACCAACTGGTTGTGACCTAGAAATGCCCCCAAATCAGGAGAAAGTGACAAACAAACAAACAAAAAGCATTCCAGAAAGTTCCCGAAAATCAATAAATCATCCAAAATTTATTAGAAGTTATGCAAAATGAGTTAATTGCCTGCTATGGACAATGATAGAACTCCAATTCACTTCAACTGTGTGTGGATGCCCATCTTTCAGGGCCATTGATGGTATACGACGTCCGATCCATTTGAATGAAATACCCATTAATTCACATTTAATGAATCTAATTTTAAGCCGTTACTTTAATTAATTTTGCTCAATTATGAATCTTCGTCGCAGGATTTTCAGAGAATGTGGGTGGTTGATAAGAATGACTTTATTTCAGTGTAGTATTAAATGAGGCTTCATCATGTCATTTTTGGAGTCGAAATGGGTAAAAAAGATCAGGTTTTTAAAATGTATTTATCCATTTTTAAGTAGTAAATCACTGGCAGACATTGACGGCGATAGATATAAACGTTAAATCCCCACAGTCAAGTTTAAAAGGACGTCTGTCGCCGTCGATGGCAGCGAAACATGATGCCAGTCTTTACAATTTAAATGGATTTGAGGTCAGAACTGTCATTGGTATTGAAAGAGTTATTTTTTCAAGATTGTGGACATCACAATTTGCAGGTGGCAGGGACGGGGCCTCCTATCTAATGGCAGATTTTTATGAATAATTAATGCCCTGGAAAGGTGAAATTTGTGATAAAGTTCTGATTGGCGATATTAATAGCGTGGCGATGATGAGTCATAATAATGAAAGTTGGAAACTTAAGCTTTGTGTCTACGTTGAAGATAAGCTTTTATATTATTTTTCGACAATAGCAGACAAACAAACACTCTTGCAACCTTAAGGAAGTTAAAGCATGTGAATTAACTTGATGTTAACTTGAATTATAGATTATACTCAGATTCAAATTGTAAAACTGTCATTTTGTTGCTTATTTTTCTCTAACATGAACCGGAAGATGTTTAATTTCTAGGGTGTCAACTTTTAACGACGTCAAGTGTGAGCACAATTTTTTTGGCATAATATTAGAAGATTTAAGTCATATTTGGAAAAAAGTACTATAATGATGCGATTAAAAACATGACATTACTTGTTTTGCATCACTCGAACCGGAAGTAGTTCAGGGTCCGAATTGACATTAGGTGAGTATAAAAAATGAGATTTTTGATTCATTTTGGAGTTTTATGTTGATTCCTGCTGATAAAACTTTGATGAGATAGAATATTGTTAATATTGCCGACATAGTTTCAAATTAAAAGATTTTCAGATGCCCTCCCTTGAGATTCTTTCAATGCAAAAAGTGTGCCACAGCTCAAAAAATGTGGGTAAACACTGCTCTAGGAGGTCTGGTTTTAGGGCATAAGAGGACATGATGAAGTGAGAGGAAAGTATAAAACGAATACAAGATGATCTACAAAGCAAAAATAATGTTTCAGTATATAAATAAAAATCTCTGTCCCCGCTCCACATAACCTCAAAAATAAAAACATTTTTTTTTACATCTCATATTCCTCCTCATTGCTACTTTCCCATGAACCTACAGGTATATCCAATCCATTCTATTTAACCTGCTCTGCCAAACATTATGTTGGCGACCCAGAATATGGATCCCTTTAATTAAAAGTTAAACAGGAGCTCCAAATGTTCTACGGTAAGCACACACTGCAGCAAAAAAGGGTTGGAACCCTTCATAATAACTTTAATACCAGCAGTTTTACTCCTGGGTAATCAATGTGATGATTATTTATACAGCACTCGGGACCCAGAGGACAATGAAACGTGCAGAAATTTGCACAAAGCACACAAAAGGCCCAGCTCCAAATGGTCAGGCACTTACAAATACACACGTACACACTCTGTGAAGTTACCCTACCCTGTGTCTATTGCCTTCAGAGGTAATTACAAGTACCAAGGAGGAAAATGGGGACAAAACCAGGACAATGCTCAAGGTAGTGCTGTCACAGGCTTGCAGACAAAACCAATAAACATCTTTTTTTTGCCCCTTACAACTTTGCAACAAGTCCAAATCACCAACAAGGGCAAGGAATGCAAAATTACAAAGTGTTGGGGTTATTCTGGGATATTATTATATATGTGCGTATTAATCATTATAAATATGTGTGGAATATTAATCATTATATGTATGTGTGGAATATCAATCATTATATGTAGACGAAAGCTCAGTATATCGGTTACCAAGGACACTTTCCCCTGCAGCTGGCCCCGAGGACATTTAATTGTTTTAAGGCAGTGGTCTCAAACCGGTCCTCAAAGGGCCGCAGTGGGTGCAGGTTTTCATTCCAACTCAACAAGAGGATACCTTTTGCAAGTGTAATCAGTTAATCAGTTGATTGCAGCCAGGTGCTACTTATTTTAGAAGACACCTGATTGGTTAAAATGTCGGCACTGGATCAGTTGGAACAAAAACCAGGACCCACTGCGGCCCTCGGCGGAATCGGTTTGAGACACCTGTTTTAAGGACTATTGACCTGACAGATCACCCAGTCCCGGTCCGAGAACTGTTGATCTGAGTTCGCAATGAAGATCTGCAAAGGACTCTTAAATTGCTTTGACTTGGATTCCGGAGCAGATGGCGATAAAAGAATCAACCTCCGGGAATACTCGCATATTGTTTTAAAATAGTGTTGCTCGGTAGACCTGATATGCAATTGCTGTTGGTTGTTTTTTGACGTTAATTGTGTTATTCGCTTATGCAATTGGATTGAATAGATAACCTTGTAATTGTTTTGCTTCAATGTCTTGAATTAGCAGGAGATGAATTCAGTCCTTTAGAATGCGCCGTGGCGAGGACGAGCCAGGATCGATTCTCACTTGCAAGTTATCGCTGGATTATGTCTCTGATGTCTCTCCCTTTATTAAAGTATACCTATTAATAAACCAATCACAAAGATAAACCGAAAAATAGAGAAGCAAACATACCAGGGCAGGGCTTGGATGCACACCTAACACTGACGAAGACACAACATGAAATAAACAAGCAACAGGAAGTTAAACACATGCACCTATAGATAACGAGACATAGGAAACAGGTGGGTGACACATGAGGGTGCAGATGGCTGAGACACAAGTTACACTGGGGGGAAAAAGACAAGAATAAATCAACATAAAACACCAAAAGAAACACAAAGTACAGTTTTGTAACCTGAAAGCACTGGCACCTCTACTTACAAAACCCTTTAAAGAAAAAAAAAGGTTACAAAACACTTTATCGTATTTTGCCGTTTAATATACCCGGGTATATTAAATGATTTTTACTTTTTTGAACCTCCCATTTTTGCGCCATTTAATATACCCCTGCCGTTTAATATACCCCTGCCGTTTAATATACCCGGGTATATTAAACGGCAACTCAGCTTTTTTTGTATGGTGTTCATGGGGGCATAATTATAGATACTTAAGTTCATTAAAATTCCAAGTCAGACTTTATTCAGCAGTAAGTAGTTTTAATCTGAGCAGTAAGTAGTTTTAGTCTGCAAAACGTTGATGCACCCTGTCACGGCATAAAGAGTGCATAGTGGATCGTACCTTGCCGTTTGTGCGCCATTTAATATACCCCTGCCGTTTAATATACCCGGGAATATTAAATGGGGGTTATATTGAACAGCAAAATACGCAAATTACTGTTCAATCATACAAAAACAAGTTATCAAATCCTCCAAAATGCAGGTCACAATAATACACAACAAAAATGATGTATTTTGTATTCGAAAAATCGAGAAACCACTGCATTGGTCTTGACATTTTGATTTGAGACGTCATTCTCCGGTTTTACGTAGGGGTGCAGGTGATTACCTCCAAGTCAAGAAAATACAGGTAGTGCCCATAGGGTTCATGAATGCGAAAATGGAGGTGACTGGTGTTTCTTTTTCTGCCACACATCACACCCGTGTTGCCTTGCAGCAATGCTGGCCTTGATGGCTGACAGAACCAGATCCACTGCTCAGTGAGGGAATAAATCAAAGAAAACATTACACGCTGAGCAGCGGATTCCTTTCTGCTTCTTTATCTATAAGAGCTATCACTTGATTTACGTATTCGAAATCAATGTCCTCCACAAAAAGTTGCACTATTAAAGAAAAAATGCACAATCAATAGGGGAAAAAACACTTTCGTGTCAAATTTTTACTATTGACCAAGAATAAAGACTGTACTGTTCATTATGGTAAGATCAATATAATAGAGATAAAGAGACTAAAAAAGCACTGGATGTTTAATACAGTGGTACCTCAACATACGAGTGCCCCGACATACGAGCAATTGGAGATACGAGTAAAATTTCAGTCAGATATTTATCTTGAGATACGAGACACATTTTGATATACGAGCATACAGCGGACATGAGAGGCTGCTCATAAGAACATCATGGACAAGTCTTTCTGGTCATTACTCCCTCGTGTAAAGTCTATACCAACACTGGGCAGAGCCTTGCATCTTTCAGTGTGTTTCTTTCCCGTTAGTTAGTGCAGAATGGCGGAGCAATTGCTAATACGAGAGGAGTATATACAGTGATACCTCGACATAAAATCAGCTATACCTACGACATGCTCGAGGTACGATGAAAATTTCGATCGAATAATTCGCCCGAGATACGATTAAAATTTCGAGATGCCACCAAGCCAGGTGGCCATGACATGAGAGGCTGTTTATCATTGTAGCGCACTGTCTTTTTTTGCCGCATCTTTTTCGTGTATAACAGATATCTACGAGCACTGAACGTTTTATTCAGACTCGTTTTTCCTACGCATTGACCAGGAAACGCTCAACGCGCATGCGCAGGCAAAAAGAGGACTTTCTGGGTAATGAAGTATACTCGTGCACACAACACCGATAGCCAATGGCACCCTTTCTCAGAATAAAACTTCATTACCCACAATAAATATGTGGGTAAGCTCAGCTGTTGCATTTCCTGTTATTCCTTCCTTAGCCTGTTAGCTACCGCAATCGCTCATTCAAGACTACTTCTCGTAGGCAAGTGGTCGTGTGTTATTCTATTGTGAGGACATTTGTGTGCATCCTTTTTGGAATATTTTGAAGGGAATACAACAGCAAACAGCCCATCGATAGCGAACGTGAGGGTGGAGGTGTGGCAAACAGCTAACCCACCCAGAACGAAGGTAAAAAAAAAAAAAAAAAAATTAGAATTCAGTTTTGTGTAAAGTTACATTAAACGTATGTTTGAGTGTGTCTGTATATATTAATCCAAGTTAATTTAAATTTGTTTGTTGCGTTGAGTGCGTTGTCGTAGAAAAAATATATAATAATAATTGTTACCGAAGGACACTTCCCCCTGCAGCTGGCTCCGAGGACGTTTAATTGTTTTGCCCTGGATCCGAGGACTGTTGACTTGACACCTCACCCAGTCCCTGGATCCGAGGACTGTTGACTTGGATTAAAACCTCGACCCTTCACCCAGTCACAAGCTCACAATGAAGATCGGTGAAGGACTCTTAAATTGTTTTGACTTGGATTCCGGAGCAAACGGCAATATCGAATCAAACCTCCGAAAATACTTGCAATTGTTTTAAAATAGTGTTGCTCGCTTTACCGGATAAGCAATTGTTGTTCCACAGTTGTTTTCCACTTTTGTCCTTAATTGTGTTGTTCGGGTTAAACGCTTATGCAATTGTTTTGAATAAGATAACCTTAATTGTTTTGATTCGAATGCAATTAAATGGACAGGAGAGGATTGGTTCCTTGAGAATGATCTGTGACGAGGACGAGTCAGGATTGATTCTCACTTGCAAGTAAAGCTGGATATATGTGCTCCAATGTCTTTCTTTTATTAAAGTATAACTATTAATGAACCTAACAGTATTAATTTACAGTTTCTTGTCTTTTGTTTGAATTCTAGTATCTCTAAAAATGCAGAAAGAGAGCCGTCGTGTTGTTTTAGTCTTTGCATTATTTATCTATCTAGCTAAATTTAGATTTTGACACCAGCATTCATTAGGCTCTTAGCAGATATTATCGGAGTAGCATGATGGCTCTTCATTTGTTTTTCTTCTCATCACTTGTGCTAGCAGGAAGACTGGCAGATAAAAGGATGCGGCATCATGCAGAGCTGACATCTGACTAATTCAATGCAGTCATTCAAAGGACAGCCTCCTCTAGTGCACTTTTTTAATGACGACCTGCTGAGCATCCTCACAGAGGAGTGTGATGATATAAATCGGCAAAATGAAACGTGGTTACGCGTATTAACATGGCATAAAAATGGATAATTCACTCCGAACTCAACAACACGCTGCAAACAGATTGTTTTAACACATTGCTCGCCCTGTGCCCGTCGCCAAAAACTGTTCTACATTTAGACTGATCTTTCATCCATCTACCCCGAACAACTTTTCGTAACATAAAGATAAGTAATGTAAGGACTTTAACCTAGTAAATTGAGTGTTTAGCACGTTGGCCTCATAGTTCTTGGGTCCTGGGTTCGAATCCAGGTCTGGCCACCTGTGTGGGCATGTTCTCCCTGGGCATGTGTGGGTTTTCTCCTGTGACCGGACATTTCGTCGAAAGACGTTTGGTTCCCGGACGTTTGGTCCCCGGACGATTGGTAGAACGGACGTTTGGTCGCCGGGTTCCCTCGCTGTCAAATTATGACAGAGAGTTTACTGTTGATATTTTGATATTAGATATTTAGATATTAAACACACTCTCTCTCTCTCATGATTATAATTTTGAGAGCTGGTTTCAACAGTAACAACCCGGTGACCAGACGTCCGGTCGACCAAAGGTCCGGTCGACCAAACGTCCGGGGACCAAACGTCTTTCGACGAAACGTCCGAGTACCGTTTTCTCCGGGTACTCCAGTTTCTTCCCACATTCAAAAACATGCATGATAGGCTTCTTGGACACTCTAAATTGCCCCTAGGTATGAGTGTGAGCATGAATGATTGTTTGTCTCCTCGTGCCACGCGATTGGCTGGCCACCAAGTACCGCCTGGTGCCCATAGTTATCTTGGATTGGATCGAGCACCCCATGCAACCCTTGTGAGGATCAAGCGGTTCAGAAAATGAATGAGTAAAATTATTTTAATTGTGAAACTAAGTATTTTCTTGCATATCAGCCACCTCCGCATATAACCTGTAACTAAAAATTGCCTTAAAATCATTGAATTTTACAATTTCCCTCGTATAAGACGCCCTGATTCACAATTTACACCTCCAAATTCATGGTTTTAATAGGGAGTAAAAAT